>NC_056626.2:177505722-177805722 GCF_002870075.4 Lactuca sativa | reverse complement strand
ACAGGTCTGGGGTGACAAATGTTGTAACAGTTCCGACGCCTTAAGAACGTCGTTCAGGCCACTAGTCGTATTAGTATGGTTATAATAACTCACATAGAGTATCGACAACACATATGATTTATAGGCTATCATACATTCAAGTAGTTTTATATTAAATGATAAAATTACATAACACTATTTTCAGTACAACATTACTTACATTTTAGTCTTTGGATTAATACTTACAGTTCATTTATAAGAAAATATTGGATTTTCTGGAAGTACGCACTATCTTTTTACACGAAACAGTTGCACACTCCTTTGCATACAAAAACACTTATGAACTCGCCAACTTAATTGTTGACACTTTTCAAAATCACTGGTAGTCTCTGGAAACCAGTAAACAGGTAACCACAAGGATTTTTAGTGGATGGGACATCGTCGCATATCCTTGTTCATTTTTTCATATGCACATGATATTATGTAAACAGTATTTTGAGTACAATGTAAACATGTTATTTTTCAATGTAATGGTTGTAATGATTTGATCTCTATTATTCAATTGTTATGATACTGTACATAAACTCATCCGCCCCCCAGACGTTTCCTCCGTTCTGGTTTGGGGTGTGACAGATTGGTATCAGAGCATTGTTTATAGTGAATTAAGTATATCAAACCATGTAAGATATACGACTATAAATACAATGGAGCTAAAACACTCTGACTAAAAGTATACTTTTTAAAATATAAGTATTTTTATAAGAGTATACATAAATGCATACATACTAGGTTAGTGTCGTAATAAGAAAACATATAAAAGTTATTTAGATAAGTTAAACACTACGATTAAGCCCGGGTAATTATGTAATCATATCTGGGAAAAATATAGCCTGGTCAACTATATTTATACGAGATATGACCAACATGTGTTTAGGAATTGTCGCGGTTGGTAACGAATCTAAAACTTACCAACCCTAAAACCCTAGAATCAAACACAAAATACTATAGGAGTATTTTAGAACACTACAATATCTTACACTTAAGTTTTTCTTGTATTTCTCTTATCTCCATTCTCGCACAGACATCATGGCAGGATTCATATGCCCGAAGACCCCTATTTCCCTAACCAGGGAAATGGTGGGTGGATCGAAGAGGATCCTAAAGAACTAATGGAAGAAGAACGTGAGGAAGAACCCGAAGAGGATCTAGAGGTAGAGGAAGAAGAGGAAGAGGAAGAGGAAGACGAGGAGTCAAACGTGGAATCCGAAGTCATAAATCCTCCCTATGTCGCCTGAGTTCCCGCACACCGCTTGGGCTACAATGGAACCACGCCCGGTTGGGCGGAAGACTTGGAGAGACGGAGCCGCCAGAAACATCAGCGCTCACCATACGACATGCAACAAGGTTTCTATAACCTCAGCCATGGAGAACTAGTAGGCAGGGCCGTCCCTGTCATGGTACAACACATCTCCCACCTCGGAGATCAGACTAGGGCGTCGCCAACCGGATCATGGAGCTACGAGCCGCTACCGAGGCCATTGACGTACGGACTCGACTTATGGAGAGGGACAACCATTGGACATGCTATCTCATTGAAATGCTCTATGAGGACCTTACCACCTCTCAATCAGAAGTGCAAGAGTATCAGGAGAGGCACACGACTCTCGAGGAGTGAGTGATTGCAGCTGAGTGTCGGATAGCAGAGTTACAGGGCACCTCAACTTCATCCTCTAGCCCACGGGAGACTACCCGTCGTGAGTAGGGCATGTACTACTCATATCTTATTTTATTTACGAGTAAGCATTAGTACAACTCTTTCATGTAGACCTTATCAAAGGTCAAGTTTTCAAAAACTATGTACTAGTACTGTAATATTAATGAAATAAGTATGCATTTTTATTTCATTAGATGTTGTTATTTGTTATGCAATTGTTTACTTGTTATACTAAAATTCGTTATGAATTGCTTGCAATTTTCAAGAACCACTAGAATTGATACACATACATAAACAAGGCAATTCATTATGATAATGCCTGATTCATAACTCTTCTCAGAAACTTATCGTTATTCGACCTTTAAACTTTATGGTAGTAGTATGCTACAAAGGAGGTCAAATAGGTGCAAGAACAACACACCAACAACTCCACCTGTGTGACATCCCCATTTTCACGGCCATAAAAGACCGATTTGTTTATGCTTTGTTTTATAAAATCAGAGTAATCTTTTAAAGAAAACGGTTGCGGAATTTGTTCCCAAAACAAGATATGATAATAACTTATCAAAATATTTCTCAAAGAGAATGTATTTTCATTTAATAATAAAACCTCGGGATGTCATGTTCCGATACAGACATACAAGCATAAACAGAACTTACATTCAATTACACTAATGATTTACATCTCCTTTAATCTCTTAGTGCAAAGCAGCTTCGTATCGATACCTGTGATACAATTAAACTGAGTGGGTGAGGCTTGGGAGCCTGGTGAGCATATAGGGTTTTCAACCCACAATAATATAATTATTATATTCAATCATCAAACAATCAATCCAATTACCCATCCCCATTATCTTCTTTTAATCTTCCCTAAAGATATTATCCTAAGGGTCATCTCCTATATCATTTTTACCTCTCATCTCCTTACATCTTATTTCCTTATATGTTTGTTCCTAAGAACTTTTCCTAAGGATCATCGCATGAATACGTAGCCACAACATCGCCTGGACTAGTAATTCATAGTAAGGGTTAGACTATCATCGCATGAATACGCAGCCACAACATCGCCTGGACTAGTAATTCATAATAAGGATTAGTCTATCATCGCATGAATACGTAGCCACAACATCGCCTGGACTCGTAATTCATAGTAAGGGTTAGACTATCATCGCATGAATACGCAGCCACAACATCTCCTGGACTGGTAATTCATAATAAGGGTTAGTCTATCATCGCATGAATACGTAGCCACAACATCGCCTGGACTCGTAATTCATAGTAAGGGTTAGAGTATCATCGCATGAATACGTAGCCACAACATCGCCTGGGCTCGTAATTCATCACCTACAGGTTATGAGCCTGCTGGTGTTTCCACGGGGTCATCTAGAATAGTCAATGGTCGCCATCTATACTCTGGTAGATGACTACATCACTGGTCAAGGTTATGGTATCTCCTCTCATTTCACATCACCTATTTATCATCACCTATCTATCATCACCTAATTATCATCACCTTTCTATCATCACCTATCTCTCATCACCTAATTATCATCACCTATTTCTCATCACCTAATTATCATCACCTATTTCTCATCACCTAATTATCATCACACATCATCTAATTCATCTACCCATGTTCTACCCAACATATTTGTAGATATAAAATACATATACTATTTAACTCATTTAACACCTACATAAAACATCCATTCCACACTCATCTCAACTAAACAACAATATATAAACACATAACCTGTATTTCATAGCAAATACTTCATATCTTTATGTTAGAAGAAAATAACCACACACTCACACATATAAACAACAATATATACACATAGCACGTATTTTATAAAATACTTCATATCTATGTGTAAGATGAAAGTGACTATACACTCACCCAAACATATACTTAATACATTCAAACAATACTTGTATTATACTCGTGTTTATGAAAGGGACTATACACCCACACATATAAACAACTTTATATTATACACATAGCTCGTATTTCATAGAAAATATTTAATATTTATGCGTTAAAAGAAAGTAACTACACACTCACTTGATTAGAAGATGATCGGACAGCACTACGGCTTGTAGAAGTAGTATTCTTCGGCAGATCTGGAAGATCTTCACAAAAACCGGACTCCTCGCGGGCAGAGCTTCGGCTCGGGAATTGCACTTCTCGGGATCTTCGGGGCCTCGGGACTTGCTTCGGGGCTCGGGAATGATACCGGGGCTTCGGGATAATTCTTGCACGAAAAACGATGCAAAAACGCGAGAAAAAGGGAAGAAATGAGCAAATAACTCGGTTGCCCTCGACCTCCTTTTATAGGGGCTGGAAGGTCGAATTATGTTGGGCGTAACTTGAGATTACGCTAGGCGTAACGACGATAAGATCGCTGACTCCCCCCCCCCCCCCCTTCGGATAATATCGGAATATATATATATATAAATAAAATATCGAAAATATTTAATAAACTTCAAAAATTCATATCTTCCTCATACGAACTCCGTTTTCGACATTCTTTATATCCACGCGTAGGTGAGACTACGTTCTACAACTTTCGTTTAGACTCCGTTGGCTAATTTTGAATTTATTTTTATTATTTATTTTTAGTAGGTCGGGACAGGAAAATTCCGTTATAAATTCATAACTTCTTCATCTGACGTCCGTTTTCGCCTATCTTTTTAATGTTTACTCCTGTTAACGAGACCTTCGATTCTCATTTAGATTGTTTCGACTAAAAACCGCTCGGTCTCAAATCGAGTATTCGGGCTGCATACCGCTAAGTCGAAACTTCAAAAAATCATAACTTCCTCATACGAAGTCAGATTTGGGCGTTCTTTTTATGCACGCTCACGGTTTAACGTATTCTACGACTTTCATTTAGATTGCTAAGGCTAAATATCGCTCTAACGTAAATTCACTTTTTATGTCGCGCTGTGTCGTGCCGGTTCTGTCGCGAAACTTCGAAAGGTCATAACTTCTTCATTATAACTCGGATTTCGGCGTTCTTTATATGTACGGAATCCTTGTAACATATACTAAAACTTAGTTAAGATTATTCATTCTAAGTAATCTTTCATCAAAAGTTCATTTTTGACGCCTATCGTCTCTAAATTGACTAGCCCTGATCTACGGGCGTTACAACCTGCCACCACCACCACATATGGATTCCGTTGTGTTCCAAGCAGTTGTAACACCTGTTGTGGCTGCTGCTGTAGCCTAAATCAGCAGTAACACCAATGGAAGTGGAAATAGGACTGATAGTTCAAATTAGGGAAAAAAGCAAGGGCACACATGGATGTGCTCATGCAAGGAGTTCATGAACTGCAAACCTAGAACCTACCACGGTGACGGAGGGGTTGTTACTCTGAAAATATGGTTTGAAAAGAATGATTCCATCTTTGAGATTTGCACCTGCCCAGATGAGTTCAAGGTCAAGTATGCCGCATGCATATTTGTGGACTCAGCCTTGTCGTGGTGGAACAGCCACGTTAAAACTTTGACTCTAGCTGTTTCCAACTCTATGAGTTGGGAGGACTTGAGAACAATGATGCTCGAGGACAAATGGCAATGAGCGAGATGCAGAAGCTCGAACAGGAACTATAGGAACACTCCATGAAAGGTTCTGACATTGCCATTTACACTTACCGATTCAATGAATTGGGGACTCTATGCTTGGGAATGGTCACACCGGAGGCCAAGAAAGTGGAGCGTTTCATTTAGGGGCTATCCCCTCAGATCCAGGGGATGGTTATATATGCCAACCCGAGCACCCTCGACAGTGCCAAACACGTGGAACAAACTTTGGTCGACCAGGGAGTTCGTCAAGGCATTATAACCCCTATACCCAAGGAACCAAAAGAAGGTAGCAACAAGAGGAAGTTTTGGAACAAGAAGAAAGGGCAACCCACTCAGGACCCAACCAAGAAGCATCAAACTGTGGTTGTCCATGCCATCATCACCCCTATTTCCTCTACCGCCCCTATTCCAGCCAACCAATATGTTGGAACTCTTCCGAAATGTGATAAGTGCGGTTTCCACCACCATGGCGCCTGCCAGGAATTACAATGTAATAACTGCAACAAGAAGGGGCACACGGCCCGTTTCTGCAAGGCACCGGCACAACAAACCATCCAGGCCTCTAATGCTTGAGTGGGCTGAACCTGCTATGGTTGCGGTGAAACCGGTCATTTCAAGAGGGACTGCCCGAAGGCACAAAACAAAAATGGCGGGAACATGAGAAGGGTTCTAAAAATGGTTCATGAGGAAGCTATGAGGGATCCCACCATGATTACTGGTACGTTCCTCCTAAAAAACTCATACGATGCATACTATTCGATACTGGCGCAGAGAAAAGCTTCGTGTGCCACTAGTTTAAACACTAACTCAAACAAAAAAACCCGGTCACTAAATGAAATGTTCACCGTGGAAATGGCGAATAGTAAAACACAAAGCACTAAGGATATATTCGTAGGATGCACACTAACTCTAGACAATCATGCCTTTCGAATCGACCTAATGCTAGTCACAATAAGTAGTTTTGATGTCATCATCGACATGAATTGGTTAAGCCCCCATCATGCCGATATTCTGTGTTACGAAAAGGTAGTTCGCCTTAACCCACCAAACAAGGAAACCCTCATCATTTATGGCGACAAACCCGATGCAAATCTACAAATCATCTCCTGCGTCAAGGCTCAGAAGTATCTGTGCAAGGAATACCATGCCTTCTTAGCCCACATGGTAGATGAGAAAGAAAAGGTGAAAAAAAATCAAAGATATTCCCAAGGTCTATAATTTTCCTGATGTATTCCTAGAGGACCTTCCGAGAATCCCACCTATACGCCAAGTCGAATTCAGAATTGACCTAGTCCCCGGAGCTACCCCTATAGCCAAATCCCCATACCACTTAGCATCAGTTGAAATGCAAGAACTTTCCATTCTATTGAACGAGCTGTTGAGCAAGGGTTTTATCAGACCGATCTTCTAATCTTGGGGGGGGGGGGGGGGCACCGATCTTGTTCGTGAAAAAGAAGGACATATTGTTTTGTATATGCATAGACTATCGAGAACTAAACAAGCTCGTTATCAAGAATTGCTATCCCCTACCCCGAAACATTGACTTATTTGATCAACTATGAGGATCGAGCTACTTCTCGAAGATCAATATGAGGTCGGGGTACCATCATCTGCAAATTCAGGAGGAAGATGTTCCTAAGACGACATTTAGAACTCGCTATGGTCACTACGAGTTTGTAGTGATGCCCTTTGGCTTGACAAATGCACCAACGATGTTCATGGACATATTCATCGACAACATATTAAGGAAGAACATAGTCATATTCATCGAAGAACCGTGTGTGCCGGTCTTATCTCTATAAATTCATAATCATATTCATCGACAACATATTAATATACTCACGAAGCAAGGAAGAACATAGTCAACATCTACGACAGGTTTTGGAGACATTAAGGGTAGAAAAGCTATACTCAAAGTTCTCAAAATGCGAGTTCTGGATCCAAAAAGTAGACTTCTTGGGGCACATAGTCAGAAAGGAAGGGATACACGTGGACCCCTATAAAGTTAAGGCGATTGAAAATTGGGCAACACCTAGAACGCCAATGAAGATACACCAGTTTTTGGGGCTGGCCGACTACTACCGAAGATTCATCCAAAACTTCTCTAAGATCGCGAAGCTGGTCACTACCTTGACTCAGAAGGGAGTGACGTTAAGTTGGGGAAATAAAAAACAATTCGCCTTTCAGATGCTTAAGCAAGCTCTGTGCATCGCTCCAACCTTGTCTCTCTTAGAAGGGACCGAAGACTTTGTGGTCTACTGTGATGCCTCCAAGCAGGGTTTGGCGTGTGTGCTTATGAAACAAGGAAAGGTCATCGCCTATCCCTCAAGACAACTCAAGACTCATGAGGTCAACTATACCACACACGACCTCGAACTCGGAGCGGTGGTATTTGCAATGAAGATTTGGTGGCACTACCTCTACGACACAAAATGCACCATTTTCACAGACCATAAGAGTCTCCAGCACATTCTCAATCAAAAGGAGCTCAACATGGGACAACGATGATGGGTTGAACTGCTAAATGACTATGAATGCAAAATTCGTTATCATCCCGGCAAGGCTAACATGGTGGCAGATGCCCTAAGTCGAAAAGAATGCTTGGGTCACCGAGAAAAGTCATTAACTATGACCATCCATTCATACCTGTCTGCGCAAATCTAGGAGGCATAGCTAGAAGCCTTGAAAATCGAGAACATCATAGAGGAGACATAGCGGTGAATGGATAAAAACTTCGAAGTCAGGGATGACGAAACTCCCTACTTCATGGATCGAATCTGGACGAAGTTCGGCGGTTACAGAGACGTGGTCATGAACGAGGCTCACAAGACCAAATACTTTGTTCATCCCAGTTCGGACAAAATACATCTGGACCTCAAGCAACTTTATTGGTGGCCAGACAGGAAAGCATAGATCGTTACATATGTGGGCAAGTGTCTGACTTGTGCTAAGGTCAAGGTAGAATATCAAAAGCCCTCAGGTTTGCTTCAGCAACCAAACATACCCGAACGGAAGTAGGAGCGGATAGCCATGGACTTCATAACCAAGCTACCCTAGACGACGGGTGGACTTGACACCATCTGGGTAATCGTCGACAGGTTAACCAAATCCGCACACTTCCTACCAATAAAGGAGATCGACAAGATGGAAAGGCTCACAAAGACATACATTAAATAAATCGTGTGACTACATGGTGTGCCAATATCTATTATATCCGACCGTGATAGTAGATTCACCTCCCGGTTCTGGCAGTCGCTACAAAAGTCCTTGGGAACCAAACTCGATATGAGTACAACCTACCACCCTCAAACCGAAAGTCAAAGGGAAAGGACCATACAGACGTTAGAAGACATGTTGACTGCATTTGTGATAGACTTTGGTAAGGACTGGGATACTCACTTGCCACTCGTCGAATTCTCCTACAATAATAACTATCACACTAGCATCAAAGTCGCGCCATTCGAAGCTCTCCATGGACGCAGGTACATATCCCCATTGTGCTGGGCTGAAGTGGGTGACACACAACTAGCAAAGAGGCAAGTGCCTGATAGCACTCTCACCGGCCCGAAGATCATACAAGAAACTACAGAAAAGATCGTTCCGATCTGTGAACGATTAAAGGCATCCCGGGATCGGCAAAAGAGCTATGCTAATAAGCGATAAAACCCTTGGAATTCCAGGTATGTGACCACATGCTGTTGAAGGTCTTGTGCCTGGAAGTGAATGATACATTTTGGCAAACGTGGGAAGCTAAATCCAAGGTACATCGGGTCATTCGAGATCCTCGCTAGAATTGACCCGGTGGCTTACAAGCTACGTCTACCACATGAACTCAATAATGTACATCCCGTCTTCCACGTGTCCAACCTAAAGAAGTGTCTGTCCGAATAGACCATTGTGGTCCCACTTGACGAGATCGAGGTAAACGAGAGTCTACACTTCATAGAGGAACCTATTGAAATTATGGACAAGAAAGTTAAAAGGACGAAACAAAGTCGTATACCAATAGTGAAGGTCCGCTGGAATGCCAAGCGAGGGCCTGGATTCACTTGGGAGCAGGAAGATTAGATCAGACATAAATACCCACAACTTTTCCTCTAAGTTGCAAAAACCCATCCAAGATGCAAATTTCGGGACGAAATTCCCTCCAACGGGGGGATGATGTGACAACTGGAAAAGTTTTGAGTCAAACAAGCCTAAAAGATTTTGTGTACAAGTGAATTCACAGTGTAGCCTTGTTGTAATAAAACTTTGAAAGCCAAAAGGGCATTGTTTTTATAATTTAACACACACACAGACACACACACACACACACACACATATATATATATATATATATATATATATATATATATATATATATATATATATATATTCTTTAAGAAACCATGTCGTAATTCAAAAAGTCAACAAGCTAGAATATATCAAGATGGGACCACTTATTTTCAGTGTTTTAGGCCACCCCCCCCCCCAATAAGGACAGAAACACCACCCTAGAACCCCACTAAGGCCTAAAACACCTTTGTGGGGGAAAGTAGGATTGAAATCAAGCCTATAACAAATGCCTAGGCCGAAATCTCCAAGCCAAAACCACTAGGAACGAAATCATGTGGTCAAACCATGCCTAGGACTAAAATCACATGTGATTTCAGTCATACTATGGGGTTTTAGGGGTTTTCGGCCAAAGCAAAGGAAATGTAGATAAAAGTGTTGACTTTATGATTAGATGCCTCACCCATTTCCCATGCACAATTCGACAGTACACCAAGTAAACCTCCAGTGAATAAATATATTATCCGACAAATAACTAGGTATGAGTCTTATCATATTTTCTTCTTAAAAGCCACAGGAAGCACCTAAACCCCACCATTTCTCCATCCTACTTCCTATTAACTTTCCTTCTCCTCTCAACGTTTCATTTCCAAGTTTCAAAGGATTTTAAGCTCAAAGTTCATCCTTAGATTTGTGGGTAAGTATTTTCGTGGTACCCTAGTGTATATATATATTTATGCTGGTTTCATCATCTTTACACACCTTAATATGTGTTAAAAACTTAGGATAATACTCTTTCCAAGGAAGTTCAACAATCTTATTCAAGTGTTTAGGCTTCAAATCTTCACACCATCTCCTCAAACAACCCACAAATCTACTCAAGGTGAGTTGATACCCCCCCCCCCACATTTTCAAGTTTTTTCATGTTTTTAGAGGGGGGGGGGGGGTATAAGTCAAAATTGTTTATCATACAAATATTTGCATGTTTCATCTTTATGTTAAAATATGAGATATTGTTTGTATAAGATGTCGCTATCACTAGCTTTCCCTAAATATGCGTGATATATTAGTTTTAAAATGCAAAACTAACAAAAAAAACATAATTGATGTTATAAGATCATAAGAAAATTTATGATTTGCATAACTCCTTGGTTTTTGAAGCTTTTTACTAAAATATAACGTTTATTACAAATAGGAGTACATTTTAGTATTTCACTACTTTGTGGGATACAACCCCAAAAAAATTATGATGTTAACTCTACATTTTGAAACTAGACAAAATATTTACCATGTTTTTGTACAAATGTTTATATAAATGTTCTTGACAAACAAACATGATAAACTATAACTGTTATAGTATAGGAGTTACAAACGCTACACTATCATTTCAGAAGAAATAAATAATTATTAAAGGTATAATTATTTTACTTAGAAGATAACAAATTTTCAGTACTATAGATGTAAACCAGTTTATACAGACTTGCGAGACACTACTTCATTGTACCAACCAGAGTACCCACTAAAGTCCTGATTATAACCAGAGTCTCTTGTACAGAGAGCATAACACTTGTATATAGATATATACGGGATTGACAACCCCACACCTAAAATGTTAGTCACAGTTAGACCGAAAGGTCTGGGGTGACAAATGTTGTAACAGTTCCGACGCCTGAAGAACATCTTTCAGGCCACTAGTGATATTAGTATAGTTATAATAACTCACATATAGTATCGACAACACGTATGATTTACGGGCTATCATACATTCAGGTAATTTTATATAAAATGATAAATTTACATAACACTATTTTTAGTACAACATTACTTACATTTTAGTCTTTGGATTAAGACTTACAGTTCATTTATAAGAAAATATCAGATTTTATGGAAGTACGCACTATCTTTTTACATGAAACAGTTTCAGACTCCTTGGCATACAAAAACGCTTATGAACTCACTAACTTAATTGTTAACACTTTTCGAAATAACTTGTATTCTCAGGAAACCAGTAAACAGGTAACTACAAGGATTGTTGGTGGATGGGACACCGTCGCATCTCGTTATTCATTTTTTCATATGCACATGATATTATGTAAATAGTATTATGAGTACAATGTAAAGATATTATTTTTCAATGTAATGGTTGTAATGCTTTGATCTCCATTATTCAATTGTTATGATATTGTACATGAAGTCATCCGCCCACCGGACGTTTCCGCCGTTCTGGTTTGGGGGTGTGACAATATCTCAATTATTAATTGGGACTTTATTGTTTAGTTAGCATGAGGATTTCTCCAATCTAGCAGCCCGAGCATTTATCTGGGTTTTTCAATAGTTTAGGTGAGTTTCCTCACTAGATCCATGGGTCGAAGGCACCAATGTAGGCATATTGTTTGTTGTATAGAATCTTGGATGTCTTGTGATGATTATATGGAAGACCAGGATCTGGCCCCTGACATTTATATGAAAGAATAGGATTTGACCCCTGACAATTATATGAAAGACCACGATCTAGCCCCTGACATTTACATGCAAGACCGATATTTGGCCCTCGACACTGAACGAAAAGACTATGATTTGGCCCATAGTATTTATCTTCTTTCATGTGTCGCATGTGGTACTTGGTGAACTCACCAAGTGTATGCTTACAGTTTGTGTTTATGGTTTCAGGTACTTCCATTTCCAAAGGGAAGGGCCCGACGTGATGGCACAACATCCTCCCCTCATGGATTCCGCATTTGAAATAATTTGTACTCTGAGGATTTAATACTATGATTTGTATGGGTTCTGAACAATTAATGAATGGTTTGAATGAATTTAAATGAAAAAATGTATTATTATTTTGGGACGTTTCACAAAAGATGGGTGCAAAACGCCTACTGCCAATCCACACAAGGCAAACCCTAAACCTTCCAAAAATAGAGATTGGCCAAACAGTCAACCCATACCAAAAGTTAATGGTCAGACTTGACTTTAGCTGACCGCCACGTCATGGCTTTCCTTGGCCCTTCATGGCCTTAACCCATCCAACTTACGGGAAATTCCCAGTCGCCACGTCGTGGCGACCTATGGCCATGCCGTGGGCACTGGGTTTCCAGCAGGCTAATGGATTAAGCTGCCTTCCTCAATTTCAAGAGCTCCAAAGTTGATATCTAGTCCAAACTGTGGTCTAAATGAATAAATTTTCCAAATTTATTCATTCAGACACCCAAAGAGATCAAGATCTCAAACCCTAGGTCCAAGTAAAGCCAAAATCAAAAATATCTTAAGCATTTAGCCCTTAATTCGAAAAAGTCCCTAACCCTAACTCTTCTAGAAGCTAAAGGGGCACCAAAGGTCCATAAAAATGATTACTTGATGGACATGCATGCCCCATGCATGTCCTTAACTCATTTTAGGTCAAATGGCAAGAAAATGACCTAAACTTATGTAAGATTCACTAATGACCACCAAACTTCAAATCCATAAGATATGATGCTCAAGGGACACTAAAGAGAAATAAAGTTGCCAACTTTATTCCATCCATTCAGTTAATCAACTTAATGAACAAAAAAGGGTCCAAAACAACCTATATCTAAGAGAATAATTCAAAAGATAGATACTTGAATCCTTACAAATGGTCCAGAAGGTGATAACAAAGATGATAAAGTGTTGCTTACTTGATCATTACACCAATGCTTCCTTACTTCCTTCCCAAGAGCACTAAAACCACCCAAAATGAGCCAAAACCACCAAGAGAGAAAGGATTAGGGTTTTTCTGAGGTTAAGGGGGATAGAGGATGAGAAATGAACCCTAGAACCAAGATAGAGAGGCTTAAATACGAAGGGAACCCTAAAAGAGTGATGACTTGGGCATGATCAGTTACTACTTGGTGGTGGCTCAATAAAATACACGTACCACTTATACAATGCCACGCCGTGGCACAAAGTTTTTTCCCAAAAACTCCATCTCTAGCCATAGAGAATAAAAACTAAACCATACTGGAACACGAGTATTACATCCAAGTTCTAACTCAATTATGTTTATATATTTCTCGTTACGACTGTTTTAGCGAAAATGTAATTTGATTTTACTTGATGTATTACGGTTAGGTTGAGAATAATATATTTGATTTTTTTTTGTTAAACCAACCGAATAGAATAGAATTTTCTTTAAAAGGTGACCAATAAGACCAGGAAGATCACAAAACCTAGACAAATTACATGGCTGCAACTGCAAGCAGGGCCGGTCCAAACATATATGGGCCCGAGGTGAAAAGAAAAAAAAAGGGTCACTCAAAGACAAATATAATAAAGATTAAAAGAAATATAATTTATTCTTCTGTATAAGCTTGTTCAATTAGCAATAACAAGCAAGTCAATTTTTTTTATCTTTTGAGTTAATTTGAGTTTGAACCAACTTTACGTCCTAAAAATCATTTAGATAAGAATTTTTTTGTATATATACACTACATGGGAATCCATACAACTCTCCATAGGTTTAATTAGACTTGGCAAAACATGACACAATACGAAAATCCGACACGAACCCGACACGAACCCGACACGAAATTAGCGAGTTAGGGTCAGAGACTTCGACACGTTTATGTAAACGGGTTGACACGACACGACACAATAATTAAACGGGTAGGGTTATGGTCAACACTTTCAAATCGAATATGACTCGTTTAATTATATATTCTTTATTGTAAATTTCATATTTTTATAAATATATTATATGCGAAAAACTTGTAGTGGGTCAAACTTAATAATTAGAAGTAATATTCAAAATTTCAATGTTACTTCATTTTAGTGATCCTCACCACCTATCCCTTTTGCTCCCCAACTTTAATTCTTTTTATTTTTCCTTCTAAACTAACTATAACTTTTTTCGTTCTATCTCATAACTCCAGTGTTTCAATTTTTCCATCTTGCCTCCACAACTCTTACTTTCCAACATTTAAAATATTTCAACCCGACATGATACAACATATTTACATGGTCTACACCTTAACCCGAAACCTGACATGAAACCGACAGGAAAATAAGCGGGTTGAAACGGCACGATACGATAACTAAAACGGGTCAGGTTAGGGTCAAACCCTTTCAACCCGTTTAATGTATTGACACGACACAAACCCGACACGACATGTTTGCCAGGTCTAGGTTTAATCCATTGGAGATGGTCGTAGAAGGAAGAAGACGGATGAAGAGAGATAGATAGAGAGAGAGAGAGAGAGATTTGTATATTAGGCCATCCACAATGGGAGTTGTATGAGGGTTTAATAGATTAAATGTGAATATAATATAGAAGAGAGAGTGTGTGGAGTTGAATGACAATTGAATGGTGCAATAGAATTGTAATGAAAATTTATGAATTTTTTAAGAATTAAATTGAATGTGTATATTCTCTTTCCTACATGGCAATGCACACAACTCTCCATGGGTTTAATCCATTAGAGATGGCCTTAGAATGAAGAATACGATAGGTAATTGGGATGGAGAGAGAGAGAGAGAGAGAGATACCTTTGTATATTAGGCCATCCACAATTGCAGTTGTATGAGGGTTTAATAGATTAAATGTGAATATAATATAAAAGAGAGAGTGTGTGGAGTTAAATGACCATTGAATGGTGCAATAGAATTGTAATGAAAATTTATGAATTTTTTAAGAATTAAATTGAATGTGTATATTCTCTTTCCTACGTGGCAATCCATACAACTCTCCATAGGTTTAATCCATTGGAGATAGCCTTAGCAGGAAGAAGACGATAGGTAAATGGGTTGGAGAGAGAGAAAGGGAGAGAGAGAGAGAGAGGGAGAGAGAGGGAGAGAGAGAGAGACCTTTGTATATTAGGTCATCCACAATAGGAGTTGTATTAGGGTTTAATAGATTAAATGTGAATATAATATAGAAAAGAGAGTGTGTGGAGTTGAATGACCATTGAATGGTGCAATAGAATTGTAATGAAAATTTATGAATTTTTTAAGAATTAAATTGAATGTGCATATTCTCTTTCCTACATGGCAATCCATACAACTATCCATATGTTTAATCCATTGGAGATTACCTTAGAAGGAAGAAGAAGATAGGTAAATGGGCTGGAGGGAGGGAGAGAGAGAACCTTTATATATTAAATAATTATGTTTTTTTTTTTAAATAACAAAACAACTTCATAAATGGTCTATGTTTTGTAAAATGACGAAAATGTCATTCTATTAACGGTCAAAGATGACGGCATCAGCTATAAGGGTCATTTATTAAAATTTTTGCAACCACAATGACCACCTGTGAAGTTTTTTGAACTTAAGGACTAAACTTCAGATTTTATGAAACTAAAGGGATCATTTATGAAGTTTTATCTATAATTTACCATAGTTTTAATATAATTTCAAGATCTTACATTTATTCTCTTGTCTTTAAACAAATATTTTCTAAAATACGGATAATTTGAACTCATCGAATTCAATTAAACCTTTTCTTAAAGGTTGGTTATGGTTTGGATTTAAACATGACACATGAAAGTTAGCCTTCCAAAGCATGGGTTTAACCCAATGAATTACGTCATCTCCAACCTTATCTACGTTCATTATTTTAATTTCTTGGTTTTACTTCCAATAACATGCCTTCGATGCAAGTAATGCCCCATCACCACTATATATGCAATAAATTAATTAACCAAGGTGAATACGGATTTATGTATTCTATGCCTATTAAATTAAAGACAAAATTATATAATCTTATGGTTTTTACGACAAATTATATGTATAGATGGTCCCTGTGATTTAAAAATTTTGTAAAGACGGTTTTTTTGGTTAACAGTGTTAACTTTTTTAGTTAAGTTCCTTATGAAATTTACCGAAGGGCTTCTAGCCTAGTGATATTTGGTGTTATTCTCCCTCCTTGAGGTTGAGGGTTCAACCTCATTGTGGACATAAGTGAATTTAATAAATAGTTTAAGAATAGGTTGTTAGATTTATCGTTTAAAAAAAATCACTTGTAAAATGACACATTTGCTCTTCCTGTCCTAAAGGACCATTTATGTATTTTGTTTCAAGGGACCATTTATGTAACTTAGTCTATTATTTATTATTATTTTTATTTATATTTCTATGATTTAGATTTTTTTTTGACATTTTGTTTGAACACATGTATTAATATTTGTTATGGTTTTTTGTTTGAATAATTTCTTTTAATTTTTTTGACTTTTTGTTCGAATATATTTTAATGTTTTTGTTTTTTAAACATTTTATTTGTTTATATTTGTCAAAGATTTTGTGGTCACCCATAATCATAATTCCTAACTTAATTCACTTACAATCATATTTTTCTTTTTTGTTCTTTTAATATAGATATGGTTTTATAAATATTATTTAATAATTCATATATAACTAGCTAACACATATAAGGTAGTATAATTATTATTTTTGTAAAGCTTTTTATAAACATTTTTTGTAAAACAAATGTAAAAAATTTGTTAAACGTAAATATGATTAATATAAATTAGGTACACATAGGTTAATCTAAGACTCTCCTATAGTCTTGACGAGAGCGGCCATGTCATTTCATAGACTTAATTTTAGTATTTTTTGTATTATTTAAATCTTTTAGACATTTTTTCGTTTTCAAGTTATACAAATTTCTATTAGTCTATTTATACCTTGATATCGGTTTTGGATTCCGATTAGTCTATATGTTCTAATTAGCCTATCTATATTAACCATATTCACATTTAACATTTTTTTTTTATATTTTCTTTTAAATGTTTATAAAAAGCTTTACAAAAATAATAATTATACATCCTTATATGTGTTATATAGTTATATATTTGAATTAAAAAATAATAATTATATAACATTATATATATATATATATATATATATATATATATATATATATATATATTAAAATAACAAGAAAAGGAAAATATGATTCTTAATGAATTAAGTTACGAATTATGATTATAATGACCATGAAATCTTGAACAAATATAAACAAAAGAAATTTAATAAAAACACTAAAAAGTATATTTGAAAATAAAACGTCAACAAATTAGAAGAAATTACTTCAACAAAAAGGCAAAAGAAATATTAATAAATGTATTCAAACAAAACGTCAAAAAAATTATATGAACAAAATATCAAAAATATAAGTAGAAAAATGTATAACAAAATTTTAAAAATATATTCGAACAAAACGTCAAGAAAATTATAAATCACAAAAATATAAATAAATTAAATAATGGACAAAGTTAAATAAATGGTCCCTATGACTGGAGCAAATTATATAAATGGTCCATATGGCAGAAATGACAAATGTGTCATTTCTTAAGAGATCTAACTTAAAAAGTTAATATTGTCAGCCAAAAGGACCGTCTTTAAAAGATTTTGAAATCACAGATACCATTTATGTACAAAATTTGTCATAAAGACCATTTATGTCATTTTGTCTAAATTAAAATTCTTGACAAATCTTCCTATACTAATAAGAATAGTTATTAGTATCACGTGTCATTTTCTTATAATTTATATTTTCTTTTTAAATGCTCTATCAAAATGACACTTTGTAGTTTCTCATCATTTATTATTTTTTAAAAAATATTAATGTTGATAATAAGTTAGGCAACAATTTATTTGATTCCTAATTTTTAGGAGAGATTTAAATTTGTATCGAATAACTTTCGGTTATGATTGCTGATAATTAATTGTATTTCTATATTTAAAATCCTACAAAATCATGTTTAATTAATAATTTATTCAAAATACTTGATTAATAATTATGAATTTTACTATCAAATTTAATTATTTTTATAAACATAGTTTCCTAAATGCTATAAGCTAATAATATATATATATATATATATATATATATATATATATATATATATATATATATATATATATATATATATATATATATATATATATATATATATATATATATAAAAGTTATTATTAAATAAAGTTAACTATATGTATGATAATTATGGTCAAACTCATTTTATCTCTTTTATTTTGATTAGAAATGCCATTGGGGCCAACATGTTATTTAACCAACATAATTGTCTATGAAGTATAAGTAATGAATTATGTATATTAAGAACAAGGCTAAATTACACCAATCATTTTTTGTGTAGGTGTCAGAAAGCACGTTTAGTCCTTATTTTTAAAAATTAATTCAGACAGATCCTGTATATGTTTTTTCCTGCATGCTTAGTCCTTCCACGCATAAAAACACTATTTTACCCTTATTTATTTATTTTTCATTTATTTTCTGTTCATTTTTATTTATTAATTATGGATTTGTTTATAGCTAATCTATTGTTTTTTATTAATTATAATTTTTAGAAAATGAAACACCCCCTTAAATTAATTCTAACCCCTTTATCCATCAACCACCGACAACTACAACATTACCAGCCACCATCCACCTCTAGCCACTAGCCACCTCCGGCCACCATCTATCAGCAACGAAAACCATCAGAAACTACAGCTTACCTTCATCTCTTTTTCTTTATCTCTCTTTCTCTCACACACACATACCTCTCTCTCTCTCTCTCTCTCTCTCTCTCTCTTACATATCCCCCTTTAAAATCTAGCACGTCCACCTTTCACTACTAATACCTCATCAACCACTAGAAACGACCATCCACCGCCACTTAACCAAACCAAACTAAACCCAAAACATAGGTGGCATTCAAAACCCTAGGCGACAGAGTTACAAAATCCTCAGATCGGAACCCTAAGACGATGAAGTCGACGACGTTCCAATCCTGAGATGATGAAGGTTCGAAGCAACTCCTCTCCGACAAAAATGGTGCAAATCGTCAACCAGATCTATAAGCTTTGACGAACTACCACCCTTGCCTCCCGATTTACGAGTCCATCGATGAAGGTTTTTAGGAGAACAGGTAGTGACAAAGAAGGTGTAGATTTGAGTTGTTATAGATATGAGATGACAAAGGTTTTCACAAAGATGAAGGCGATGGCGATATAGATGACGAAGGTCAAGATCTGACGAAGAGGCAACCTTCTCTAGCGATGCAACAGTAATGACCACGTACAGTTCCAAAGAAGGTGAGACGTTTATAAATAGTGAAGTTTTTTTATGGTGATGGAGACGGAGATTTTGGTGGTTTTTTAGGGTTTTAGATAAAGATATGAGATGGTGGTAGGTGACGACGGTACACCGGAGGAAATGGAGATGTTTACGGTGGTGATTTAGATATATGGTGATGGTGGTGAATTTTTCCATTGATGCTATATAGAGATTGAGAGAGAAAAACATAAATTAGATTAGCAATCTTAAAAATGTGGGGTAGATGGGGCCACATTTCTTTTTTTTTAATTAAAAATAATAATAATATCATTAAATTAATAGGAAAAGAAATACACAAAGGACAATATGGTCATTTTATATCTGTCATGGACTACATACGCAGCAAAAACACATATCAAAGACGAAGCAAACAAGTTTGAAGGAAACAAAGGACGATCCGAGTTAATTTTTAAAAATAATGACTAAACATGTTTTATGTCACCTATACGAGAGACAATTGGTTTAATTTACCCTAAGATCAAACTCAAGATCAAACTCCGTTGTTGTAATTATTTGTTATCTAGAAGCTTCGTTAAATTAACATATTTGTTTCTAACACTTCTTGAAAAGAAAATTACCTATTCTGTTTTTTCGACAATAATATATCAATAAATATAGAATAGGATGACGCAGCATGAGTAGAAAAATAAGTGTTGATTATATCCCCAATTGACTAATACATACAAACATTATTATACATTTTCTTAAATCCAGAAAAAATATTAAATTATTTACTCGGTAGCCGTTAGTTTCAAATTCTCTTGGTGATAACCCCACAAACATTTCAAAATTCAAAGTTTTAAACAATATTATATACTGCTTACCAACATAAAATAATGCCCATCTTCTCGATTTGCATCGATTAATACCTTAATTTTCTATAATTAAAACCCTTAAATTGCGTTAATCAATGTGCTCATTGTACTTTTTCAATTCGATGTATTAGGTCATTGTAAAGAGTAGGAGTAGCATGGTTTTTGAACATTTGTCTCGATGACGAAAAGACATGTCTTTCAACCAATCATGATTGATCTTCCTGTTTCCTCGTACTAAGTGCTCGTATTATTTCCTATGAATATCAAGTGGTGCAACTATAAGACATACGAATAAATACAATGCAAAACATTATTAAATAAAAGTAATCTAAGTCACTTTAGATCAAAGATTTATAGTAGTTTGTGTTTTGATTTGGGAGGTAAGAAAATGTGTATTATTAATGTTAAATGAACCTTGGTTTTGCAGCTTATCAATTGTTAAAGATGCATCAGGAGGTAAATGCAAATCGGGTTGTACTTTTCACAATTGATAATCGAGGGATAAAGATTGTATGTATATATTCATGTCTTATGAGCTTATCTTTCTTTTCTTTCTTAAATAATAAAAAATAGGTGTACTTTGTCATTGATTTAAGAATAGGTTATGTGGTATACTGTACACATCTTTCTTTCTGTAGGTTTTGTTCTAGTTTTGAAATTTTGATACCACTGAATCTTTATACTTGGTAAATTCATCAGTTTTGGTCTCTATCCGAGCTACCGTCAATACTTTTCTATTAAATACATATGAAATGACTAAAATGTCTTGATTGTCTTTTTTGTTTTATATTTTTCTTGTTTTTTTAAAATTATTATCATTAAACAAATGGATGGGCCCGACTTTTGATCATTTCCCACCGTACACCACTAATAGGATATATGATTAATCGCTAAACATACACCCTCAGAAAGGCCGAACTGCAAATACCACTGAACTACACTATTGACCGAACCAAGTGGAAGTGTCGACCCACGTCCAAGTACTGAATTATACCTAAAAATGCCGAACTTCGCGAAAGAACGAACAAAGTACGACTTGATGTCACCACAGTGCATAAAGGGCATGGGAACATAAAGACGTGCAGGCTGTATGCAGAAATGTGATTGATAGAACCTTATACTTATGAGGAACAGCTGTATAATGGTTTCCAAGTCATTCGTGTTATACCTTCGGGTGTACGACCATAAATATGGTAAGACAGCAAACCAATTCAGCACATAGGAAGGTGGAGACATTTCTATTTCGACTATAAATAGGTAATTCGGTCCACCATTGCTAGGTATGTTGTAAATCGCTCATTCATCTTGAATAAGAGCATCCATAACGAAATTTTCTCAAAACCTTCACTAGCTTTACCATCGGAGCATTGGCCAAGGACCTCTTCCCGGACAACTACCTTATGAATATGTGATTGTTTCTAGGTTGTTCATTTTTAAAAGGAGTTTTCTAACTTAGTAACATGGAGACTAACCCAGGGGTACATCGGGGTACATCAGGTGGCGCCATTAGTGGGACTCTACAACAATAGCCAAAGAATGAACCCCAGTATCCAATGTGAGTCCAGTCACAAGAATGCATAACTTTGAGGAACAACCACAATTCACGACGGTGGTGGTGAATAGAAACACAACAGCGTAAGTCCCAAAAGAGGGGAAATGGGGTAAAGAATGCTCGGAAGAAGAAGAGAAAGAAATGGAGGAGTTTGAAGCTTTCCAAATCTTCAAAGCTATGAAAAAAGACAAGTATAAAGAAGTAATCATAAGGCACAAAAAGAAAGAATACAAAAAGAAAAGTAATGGGATCAAGTCCCGGTGCATACTAGCCAAACAAAGGATTCAGTAGAAACTGCAAGAAGAACTAGGAGAAGTGGAGAATAGTCAAGTATGAAAAAAAAAAGAAGTAAAAAGGAAATAAGCTCAATATCTCCCTCACGTCCTTAAGACGCAAAGAGAGACTCTCAAAATGAAAGAATGTTGCCAGAAGTAGCAAAGGAAAAAAATACAACTAGGCGTTTTAACGTCTCAATTTCCGATCACCCTTCACTGATGAGATCAGCAAGATTCCCATCCCAAAAGGGTTGAATGGACCTAGAGTTCCAATGTACAATGGAACGGGAGACCCTGACAATCATGTTTCGAACTTTCAATGGGCCATTAAGATGATCCCGATGGACCCAAAACTATGGAGTCTATACTTTGCTGTGTAACATCCCAAAAATCAAGGAGAACAATTTTCATTTTTAAACTTGAAGTAAATCATTGTTTCAAATAAAAACCCAATTCAAAACCAAACGTTTACAAAACATTGTTCTCAAAATTAGAAATCATATATCAGAGTATCCCAAATCAGTATCATCACAACCAAGTGGATGTGCAGGATCATGCCTTTGCTTTCTTGCGGTCACCTAATGTACCTGAAACATGAAAATAAAACTTTAAGCCAAAGCTTACTATGTTCCCCTAAAGTACCATCACATAACAAACAAATAACAACATGCCTATTAGGCCCACAACTAACAGACTGGATTACCCCCGAGTCCACAACATGAGTCTGGCTTGCCTTCCTGATGCGGGCCCTAGTGTGGAGGATCGGGCCCTTGCGTTCCTAGAGGCCCACGATCGTGTGACTAAAGGGGCTTCACGAAAATGGCCATAACTTTGGCTACGAATCTCCGTTTTGGGCCTACGACCAGTCAAATCGAAGCCTGGAGCAAGGAGCACGTCTAGATAAGTTCCCGAAGGGGACTTACCCATTTTTGAGTCCATAAATCGCTTTCTAAATGGAGTTATGAGCAATTTTTGTTATTTTTCCTTAATTTTTGGGTTTTGTTTTTGGGTTTGTATTTGGCCCATGGACTTTTAGGGTTTCATTTTAATTTCTGCTTCTTATTTAACTGTTTTTGATGTAATTTGGATGGTCAATCATCAATTTTATGAACTTTTGATTTTCTCCCAAATTCTGTGTGTTAACCCAGATTTTGAAGCCAATCCCACGGTATTCGTAGAATCAACGTGGTTTTGAAGAGATTGTCCTGGCTATTCTTTTAGAATCAACAGGTTCATTCTTGGTTATCTTTGTGTTGTTTTTTTGCGCTGCATCACTTCCGCCCCACAACTCATGTTTGGCTTACTCCCAAGCCGTTAACATATTTCTGGCTTGCTCCTCGGGCCCACAGGTTATGTCTGGCTTACTCCCCAGGCTTGTTTGCTTCGGTACAAAGCAACATCGCCTCAACCCAACCATACAATGTCAACATATACATAACAAATAATATACATCAAATAAACAGATAATAATATGACAATTCCACAGACTCACATGCAGATCTAGAGATCACTATCGCATAATAACATCCTATATACCAAGATGCATAATCTAGTGGGTCGGAATTTGTGCCTTCGACCCACAAGTACAGTGAGGAAACTCACCTATCAGTCTGAACATATAGTTGAATAGATATCTGCTCCGAATCTCATCTTTACCTGTCACCTATTCATCAATGTCGCACCCCCAAACCGGAACAACATAAAAGTTCGGGGGTGGATGTCGTCATGTACAGTATCACAACAATTGAATAATAATAATCAAAATACAACAACCATGACATTGATAGGGTATAGTTTTTACATTTGTGTTCAAATCATTGTATACTTGACAAAAAAATGTATAGTATAACTAAAAGACGTGACTCTATGAAGCTCCTTCTTCTCAAAACCTGTGTGGATACCTATTTACTAATTCCCTGAGAATACAAGTGGTTTTGAAAAGAGTGTCAAAAACTAAGTTTGTGAGTTCATGAGCATATTTGTATGTAAAATCTATCATTTGTTCCTTGAAAATGTAAGTGTGTTCCTCCAGAAAATCCTATATTTTCTATTGTAAATGTATTGTAGTCGTAATACCCTAAGACCAAAATGTGTAAATGTTGTTGTACTCTGAAATAGTATGATGTATTTTTAATCCACATAAAACCATAAAATGAATGTTTACAAAAACATAAGTTTCTCTATATTGGAAAATAGTATATTGTAATTGTACTTTTATGAAGCTCTGTGAATGTATGTGTCTGGATCCATCAACTGTACTGTAAATATTGTATTGTAGTTTTATTATTAAATAAAACTATATGAACTTGTTTATGTATTCATACACTAATCGTATTCTTCAATACCAAATTGTGAGTTATTATAACCATGCTTGATAACCTAAGATGGCATGAATACGACGTTCTTTAGACGTCAGAATCGGTACAAAATTTGTCACCCCAGGCCTGCCGACCTAACTATAGCTAACAGTTTAGGTGTGGGATTATCAGTCCTGTATAGATCTATAAACAAGTGTCACGCTCTCCCTCCAAGAGACTCCGGTTATAATTTCAGGGCTTTCGTTGGTACTTAGATAAGTACTTGAAGTGTCTCTCACAAAGCTATACTGATGGTTACGTGTAGAATAATGAAAAGTCTTTTTGTAATGAGTATAATGTAATGAATAATTTGTATATATATGTCTCATAAACTATACCTATTATAGTTTATATATTTGTTTCTGTATTGTATCCCGAACTTGGTAAAATGATATGTAAGTTCCATAAACTATAACCTATTATAGTTTATTGTGTGTATTCTACTAAAATGAAAACTTTTGTATTTTTAACCATTTTAAATGTTTATAATCATAAATTTTTGATAAAGATATTCCATGAAATTTAACGTTTTGTACGAATGCAAATGAAATAAGTTACATAAATATTTTGTTTGTTTAACGTTTTGAAATCATTTTTATACTTATATATATATATATATATATATATATATATATATATATATATATATATATATATATATATATATATATAATTAAGATTTAAAAGATAGTCGAATAAATAATTCTATCATGAGCCCCCAACCAAACAAGGAACATGAAATAAGGCGGAATTACTAATTTTAAGCCTGTAAAATCTTACATATCCCAAAATGTAGACCCAAATTTTTTTTTAAAGTATATTACTTGTAAAACAATTAACTAAAATTAGCATTTAAAATCCTTTCAAACATAAAGTCACAGATCACAAGTTTGAAAACCATATTCGTAAGTAGTATAATATCATAGTACAATCTCAGGTTTCTCAAATGCGGAACATCATGTGTGAATGTGTGATGTGCTGCTATCCTGCCTGCTCCTTCCCCTTCGATGAAGAGGTACTTGAAACCAAAACTAAAAACCGTAAGCCTAAAGGTTAGTGAGCTCCCCTATCATACTCATACCAAATAATACATAATATTCGGTATCTTTCAACTGGTATCAGTCGAGCATAGTCATGAGCTGGGCTCCTCCTCGGTATCTTTCAACCGGTAACTTGGAACTAACCTCCCCTTCAGTATCTTTTAACCGGTAACCGGGGACTATTTCAACCCTATTATTGCTAACACATATCAAACACAGTAAACATATCAAGTACAATAATCATATCAGGCATAATAATCATATCTCATATCCACGCTAGATAATTATCACAAAGACAATCATCTATCCAACACTCTTACTTGTGGGCCGACATTGTGGCTATAGACCCACTTCTACTGGGAGAAGACTCACCTCAAAGTCTTGTAGTGTCTGCACTGATCTCGGTATGAAAACCAACTCTCCTCCAATCCTCAATCCTTACACAACAACTTTTCTAACTTATGAATTCGTACTCGTAACCCTTACAAGGTTCAACTCAAGTCCCAGACAAAGTCAAGGTCAACACCTTGGCAAATGATCAATCATCTGGTCAAAGTCAATATCTAGTTGACTCGACTCGCCGAGTTGGTACACCAACTCACTGAGTCCCCATATCCATATAATGCCATAACCCCGTCCCTACTCGTCGAGTCTAGCAAGAACTCGACGAGTTCGCCGTCAATAACACATCGGACTATCTTCAACCGACTCGCCGAGTTCGTCCATGAACTCATCGAGTCCATCATCATCCATAAGAAGGTGTTCAATCTCTGACTCGTCGAGTTCCCTTTGAACTCGCTGAGTCCATCTTCATGTAGTTGGGACATTGCCTTGAACTCGCCGAGTCTGTTCATACACTTGCCGAGTTCTATGATTTCCAGGTCCCTAATGAGCCTAAACAACTGAGGGACCTTCAATCTTAACTTCTGGTCCATAACAGAAAGGATTTGGTGAAAAATACACCTCGACTCGCCGAGTCCATCCTTGTCCAAAACTATACAGTCGATTATAATGGTTCTTAATGCATTCAAATCATGGATCTAGCCTCCTAGGGCCCCTTTTGTACATAAAGTTGCAAACTTTATGTTCATGCATGGGCCATTTAGCTCAAAAGGCCCTAAAGTGGGGTCTCCAAGATGCATGGGCTCTTATGGTAGTAAAGTTTGGCATCTTTATGTGTGACATCCCCATTTTCACGGCCAGAAAAGACCGATTTTGTTTATGCTTTATGAAAATTAGAGTACCTCTTTTAATAAAAATGTTGCGGAATTTATTCCCAGAAAAACACGATAAATACATTATCAAAACATTTCTGAAGAAACGTATTTTATTCATTTTAAAACATTTGGGATGTCATCGTCAATACAAAAACATAAGCATAAACAGAACTTAAATTCATTTACACTAGTGATCTATATCTCCTTAATCTCTCAGTGTAATGTCACTTCATATCGACACCTGTGATATAAATAAACTAAGTGGGTCAGGTTGGAAAACCTGAGTACATAGGGTTTTCAACCCACAATAATATAATTATTATGTTTAAACAATCAAACAATCAACCCAATTACCCATCCCCATTATCTTCTTTAGTCTTAAGGATCTACCCTAAGAATCAGCTATTCCTCGTTCATTCATTTCTAAGGATCATTCTAAGGAATCAGCATAAAGTCCATCGTTGCCACGATTTACACAATGGGTACTAAGTCTGCATAGTCGCCAGGGCTTAGGCACTAAGTCTGCATAGTCGCCAGGGTTTAGGCACTAAGTCTGCATAGTCGCCAGGGTTTAGGCATCAAGCCTGCATGATCACCAAGGTTTAGGCATCAAGTTTGCATGATTGCCAAGGTTTAGGCATCAAGTCTGCATGATCACCAAGGTCTGGGCATCAAGTCTGCATGATCACCAAGGTTTAGGCATGTAACACCAAACTTTTTAAAACAAATTTTTCGTTTAAAATTGTTTTATCTCTTTAACACTTTTCATAAAAATCTCCCTTTTTGTTTAAATTATAATACATGACTCTTTTGTTCAATCAATTAATAGACCAGGATCCTCAAAACCAACGCTTCTTCTAGTGTGTACAATCGAGCCGGTGCCGTCCCGTGATCCTGAGAAAACCTGAAACATATAACACAAAACACTGTAAGCACGAAGCTTAGTGAGTTCCCCAAAATACCACTCTAACACATATTAGCCACTCAAGGCTATAACTCTATTGACCTCTGTCAGTGTGTCTCAGTGGGACCCTCCAGTCCCAACTCTCTGTGGACCATCTGGCCCTAACTCTATAGACCCAAAGGTCCTAACTTTGATAACTCTGAATCATGCATATCACATATCACAATAAATCTCATAAAATAAATAGCATGCAAATACATTGGCACATAACTCTAAACCTAACTCTGTGGACCCTCTGGTCCTAGCTCTATGGACCTTCCGGTCCTAACTATGATATACACACAACATAAATCACAAAGAAATAATGCAGTGCCACACACCGTAGAGATAGCATACAACAACTCTGTCACATAACTCTGTTACCACTCTAGGTAAAGTAT
Source organism: Lactuca sativa (assembly GCF_002870075.4). NCBI lineage: Eukaryota > Viridiplantae > Streptophyta > Magnoliopsida > Asterales > Asteraceae > Lactuca > Lactuca sativa. Next base: position 177,777,487 of record NC_056626.2, on the reverse strand, counting down.
AGTGAGAAGAATCACCTCAAACGAAGCCAGATGAACTCTCGTGCTCAACGTCCCGACCTGGCCTCCTCCTATTATTCAAATAACATCCCCAATCAACATTCTCTCATTGACTCAACTCTAAAGATTGGGTAGAACACCATTCTACCCTTCCCTGAACTCTCTTAAGTCAGTCTTAACCAAAACCCTAAAGTCAACGATCAAACTTTGACCCGACTCGTCGAGTGCACATGGGCGACTCAGCGAGTCCACAGGTGTCCACGGAATCCTCCTTCTAGCCTCACTTGACACGTTGAGCTAACCCCTTGCTCGACGAGTTACACCTGGTATGAATCGTGGGGCAACCCCGACTCGACACGTCGAGTCCTCTCATGAACTCGGTGAGTTGCTCCCATGACAACACTCATCTGGCCTTCTGAGGTCAGATCCGCTCCTCTAATCCATAGATCTGACTTCCCTATGACCAATAACCACGAAAAGGTCAAATCTTGGTACACATGAAAGGCTTTCTATGCTTATTTTGGTGAAATCCTTCATATCATGACAACCCTAGCTCATAACTCCAAGGAAAAGGCATAAAGCAGAATGGAAAGGACTCTTTGGACCTCTTAAGGTCCAGATCTAGGAATCATTTCACCATGGGACCTCTCATACTCTAGATTCAAGCTAAATAAAGCATGAAGAAACCATATATTCATGAAATCAAACGAAGGTGGACATGAATACTTACCTCTCACAGTAGCTCTGAACGAAATGATGGAAGATTTGAGTCCCACAAGACAGCCCAACTTGAAATCCTTCCTTCCCTTTGCTAAGACACTCCAAAGGATGATGAATTAGCCCTCCTCTTGCACCACAAGCTTCCTCTCTTCTCTCTATGGTTTCCCAGGGTGTAGTGGCCGCAAATGAAGGCCATAAGGACCTTTAAATAGGTCCCAAACCCGAGAAATTAGGGTTTCTCTGCCCAACACCTACTCGACAAGTCCCTCCTCTGACTCGTTGAGTCCACTCATTAAATCTGCGTGAGAAACCCGACTCGACTCGGCGAGTTGGATCCTCAACTCTTCGAGTCTCTCCTTTAATCAAAAGATTAAACTATATAATAATAACCCTGAAAATCCAGATGTTACAAGGCACCAAGTCTGCATGGACGCCAAGGTTTAGAGTACACCGGGTGAACACATCGTTCACAACACCTACAGGTTGCGAGCATGCTAGTGTTCCAATGGACTGTCTAGAATAGTCTGTGGTTGTCATCCATGTTGGATAAGGTGTCTAAGTCCATAACTATTTCTGGTAAGTACTTGACCCGACCCAACATGGTCCATTTGGGTTGCATGACACCATGCAATTGGATAAACTAAATGAGAGAAATAACACATATGGCTTATTAATATATTATAAGTTCTAATATATTAATAATATTATTTAATTAGTTTTGATCAAGAATTAATTAAGTGATCAAAAGATAACTAATTAAATATATGGGTAGATTAAGTAAATCTTCCATATCTTATATAGTGGGCTAAGAGGCTCCATGGATTATCAAGTTGGGTTCCACCCATAAGACGCTCCATGGATGCTCCATGGAGTTAACCCATGGATCAAGAAATGAAGAGTCATGGAACATTAGGGTTTACCTAATGCAACACATTATATAAGCAATGTAACTCTCCCCAAAATCGGTTACACTAAGAAACAAGAGGGCTTGGCCGATTTTGCATCTGTTAGAGTATTCTCTCAAGTTTATTCTTTGCATTTGGTGTTGTGTGAAGCATTTGAGGCATCACACTTGAGGTGCTAGGCTCACAAGGTTTCAAGGAACACTTTCAACAACAAGGTATGTAGTTGTATCTTTTATACAAAGAAAATTATACCCCATGTATGCTAGATAGGTTCATAACCTTGGAAAACAACATTGCATGATTATTAGACAAACATAGATCCAAGGTTATTAGGGTTGCATGTACACTTAGGAAGTGTTAGAATGCTCAAAACCCATCAGTGGTATCAGAGCCTAGGCTTTCTTGTTTGATTTTTGTGCAAACTGCTTGAAAAATCGAGTTTTCTGCTTTCTGCTCGTATGAACTCGCCGAGTCCATGGGGGGACTCGATGAGTCCATGACCAAATGCAAGCTACTCGTCGAGTCAGTTCATGCACTCGACGAGTAGAGGCTGCAGTTTTCAGAATTTCGATTTTTGTTGCTGGAAATGGACTAGGAACATTACCCTAAACTATTTTGGTGTTTTAAAACTTGTTTTAGTTGGTGTAATGTTCATGTTAATCCATTTACAATGACAAATTATCAAAATTATAAGTATTTAAGTGTAATTTTTGATTCATGAAAGTGTTCATATTCATGTTCTTGATCTTATGATGTTTAGATGATCATAGGAATTATTTGTAACCTATGTGGTAGATTAATTCATGATCATTATGTGTTTTAATGGAGTCCATAACTTGTCCTCAAGTTATGGAAAACCAAAAGTCACTTTGTTTTTAAAACCATTAAAAGAACACATGGGTTATAAAAATGAAGAGTCTTCATTTTTAATACTCTAATTAACTCATAAGTTACAAGAAATGAAAAGTTTTGAAAGTTTTCAAAACTTGCCCTCATGTTTTGGAACAAGTAAAGTCATATTAAAACTTTAGTTCCAACCCTTAGAATTTTAAAAGTTAAAATTCAACCCTTATACTTATAATATTATAAGTTAATAATATATATATATATATATATATATATATATATATATATATATATATATATATATATATATATATATATATATATATATATGTATAAGATCAAAGTCGTCTTACCGCTAGTACGCCTCCTTCACGAAGCCAGTCTATAAGGTGGGTATAAGGTTGTTGCCTATAAAATGGCAACTTAATGGGTGTCCACTCTCACCCATCGCTTGCTTGACTGGTGGAGGGTCGTTAGCCGAACGGGTAGGACAAGGACTTATAAATTCTCATTAAAAGTATAATGATAATTATAAAGTAACTAAATGTTTTATTAAATTTCCAATCTTAGTTACTTTAGGAAAAATGTGAATAAGGTGCTAATCCATGAAATTACACTTTACACTTTGTCTAAGTCGTTAGTGGAGCGTGTGTGGTTAACCGGCACACTAACTTGAACTTAACAAGGTAGGTAAATGGTGACTTAATGTTTATCATAGTATCGATGGAGCGTGTGTGGTTAACCTGCACATCGATTGAGGGGTAATACATTAAGGGTACCACGTAATTTGCATGGTTACTTCACACCTCGTTTTGTGATCCTCGGGATCCCAGTCACAAAACTTGGAGGGCACACTCGAGATTGAAACATTCCTTTAAAAAGTTCATTGAATCTCAAAAGAATCTAGGAGTTTCTAAGAACCAAATTAAATATTTTAATATTTCGTCTTTGGTGGAAATTGGTGAATCGTCATTCACCTACCTTTCAAATATGTTATTACTTAGATTACGGCATACCTCTTCTAAGTATAATGTATTTCTAAACTAAATTTTTTCTTCTCTTCAGATGTCTGCAAACACTGTTGCTTCTGGCTCTAATCCTAATGGCTTTTTTCTCTAATGAACTTGTGTGGGAAAGTCACTTTTGATGGATCCAACTTTAATGAATGGATCAGAAACATCCGAATGATTACCCGCTACGAGGACAAAGAATATGTCCTCGATAAGGAGCTTAAGGAGATTGATGAGACAGTTGCTACTCCTCAAGAGATCTATAACACCGAAAATTTCGAAACAATTTTTCATTTAAAAATAATCGTTTAATTCTTAAAAACACTTTGCTTAAAATCTCATTCATAATCGAATTACAAAACATAACTCCATTTTCACTTGCATAATAAACCAGGATCCTCAAAACATGACTCTTTCTCTGGTGTGTACAATCGAGCTGGTGCCGTCCTGTGATCCTGAGACAAACCTAAAACACATAACACAAAAACACTGTAAGCACGAAGCTTAGTGAGTTCCCCAAAATACCACACATAACATATATTAGCCACTCGAGGCTATAACTCTGTGGGTCTGTGGACCCTACTCTATGAACCCTCTGGTTCTAACTCTGTGAAACTTCCGGTTCTAACTCTAGGAACCTTCCGGTTCTAACTCTGTAAACATGCACAACATAAATCACATAGAAATAATGCAGTACAACACATAGCATACAAATACTCTGTCACATAACTCTGGTTACCTACTCAAGGTAAAGTATAGTGAGAAGACTCACCTGGCAAGCAGAAAGCAGATATCCCACACTTGAATCTCGAACTCGCCACCGCCTAACACATAAGGCAAATACTCTCATGAATATAACTCTCGAGACTAGAATCAACCCTCTCTTGGCACCCTCTTAAGGGTAAAATACCATTTTACCCCTCTCTTGGCCCAAAGGCCACATCGCTGACCAAACCCTAAAAGTCAACAAAAGTCAACGGTCAACTTTGACCGGACTCGGCGAGTGCACTAGGGCGACTCGGCGAGTCTATACGTGTCCATTGACTCCCTTGGATCCTCTCTTGACACGTCGAGTATTTCTCTGACTCGACGAGTTTCACCTGGCATAAATCGCGGGGCCACCACGACTCAACTCGTCGAGTCTCAAGAACAACTCGGCGAGTTCCGGCTTGACTCAGTCCCCCCTGACTCTTCCTGACTCACTGAGTCGACCCCTCAACTCGACAAGACCACTCGCTGAGTGGTTACGAGCAAACTTCATGCTACTCGCCGAGTCTGTTCTTTAGACTCGGCGAGTCCATGCCATGCATAACTCAAGCTCACTTCTGAGGTCAAATCTGCTTCACCAAACCGTAGATCTAACTCCCTCAAAGCCAATAACCACGAAAAGGTCGAACCTTGGGCACTCATGCAATGTTCTACAAGCTCATTTGGGTGAAACCCTCCATTACATAACAAGCCTAGCTCAAAACTCCAAATAGAATGCATAAAACAGGATGGAAGGGACTCTCTGGACCTCTTTGGGTCCAGATCTATGGCTTCACACTCAATGGGACACTATACTCCACAAATCAAGCCATAAAAGAAGCTAGAAAACCCTAAAATCACCAATCCTACCCAAAACAGAAAAGGGAGAACGATTTGATACCTCAATGGTGAAGATGCAAGCTTAGAAGCTCTGAATCGACACCCCCCTTGACCTCCCTTTGCTAGAAATGACTACTCCATTGCACAACCACCTCAAGAATGCTCCAAAATGGCTCTTCTTCACTCTCTTAGCTCTCTGGTTCGATAGGAGTCTCTCAAAGGTGTAGGTGGCCGCCACTGAAGGCCATAAGGGCCTTTAAATAGGACCCAAACCCGGACAATTAGGGTTTTCCTTGACAGCGCCGACTCGGCGAGTCCAAATACCCGACTCGTCGAGTCCCTTCATTAAACTGGTCCCCAAAACGCGATCCTACTCGACGAGTTGAGGCTTCAACTCGCCGAGTCTCCTCATTCCCCAATATAAAATACTCAAATTCCCATACCTGGATATCCGGATGTTACAATTCTCCCCCACTAGAATCAGACTTCGCCCTCGAAGTCTCACTCTGAAAACAAGTCCGGATGCTGCTCACGCATCTCGCGCTCTGGCTCCCAAGTAAGCTCTGACCCCTTCCGGTGTTGCCACTGGACCTACACCAGAGGCACCTCTTTGTTCCTCAGAACCTTGATCTTTCAATCCCGAATAGCCACCGGTCTCTCAATGTAGTTCAGGCCCACATCCACCTGAATATCCTCTAATGGCACTACTGTCGACTCCTCGGCTATACACTTTCGCACCTGCGACACATGGAAAGTGTCATGGATCTGACATAGCTCTACAGGTAGCTCTAACCGGTAGGCTACCCTGCCTACCCTCGTGATCACCCGAAAAGGAGCGATATATCGGGGCCCCAACTTGCCCCTCTTTCTGAATCAGATCACTCCTTTCTAAGGAGAAATCTTCAGGAGCACGAAGTCACCGACCAAAAATTCGAGCTCGGACTGGCGCCTGTCCGCATAACTCTTCTGGTGACTATGAGCGGTCAACAACCTCTGCCTGAATTGTTGTATCTGCTCTGACGTTTGAAGCACGATCTCTGTACTTCCCATCACACGTTGCTCTACCTCTCCCCCACAAATGGGGTCCGATACCCCCTTCCCTACAACAGCTCAAAGGGTTGCATACTGATGCACTAATGATGGCTGTTGTTGTAGGAAAACTCTGCCAAGGGCAAATACGGGCCACAATTTCCCCCCGAAATCTAATACACATGCCCGAAACATATCCTCGAGCATCTGAATCGTTCGCTCGCTCTGAAGTGTCCGCAGACATCACCATGGTAAACTCTAGCTCATTTCTCATATTCATCTTCGATACCGAGCACCAAGTCAGCTTTTGGCCCCACAGCTGAACCCCCAAAGGTCACACATAACATGATCCAAAACATCTCACTAACTTCCTCCCCGTGACCACTATCATGGCCCAGTGACACGCAAGTCACGAAATTCCCTTTTCCTCATAAAAATACAATCCAATCGAAGATCGACTCAGCTCTAACCTCTGGCGTCTGCTGCGCATATTTTCCCGCGCGCCTCGCTGACCCTCCCGAAAGAGACGGAGACCCCAGTCTCGCCCCGGTTTAAGCACTAGGCTCCAAAAACTCAACACTAGGGCTTCTCAAGCCTAAAACTCTTCTGCATCATGCACTTATCGGGGAACACTCCATCATCACACTCTCTTGCCGTCTAGTGGGTACTATGGCTTCCCGCAACATTACAACAACCTCTGACTAGTGAGTACTACGGCTCCCCGTAGTATCACAACGCCAACTAACTAGTGAGTACTACGGCTCCCCGTAGTACCACGACTCCCTCCCTCTGACTTGTGAGTACTATGGCTCCCCGTAGCATCACAACACCCTATGACTAGCAAATACTACGGCTCCCCGTAGCATCATGACTCTCTCTCTCTAACTTGTGAGTACTACGGCTCCCCGTAGCATCACAACACCCTCTGACTGCTGAATACTACGGCTCCCCGTAGCATCACCCTATACTCTCATTCTCATTACAACGCCACACTATGTTCACTAACTCATGCACCGAAGACTATCATAGATAGTTACACACACACTTGCCCCGATATGCAATACAAACTCTGGCGGCAACCGCCATAACACAGAACCTACCTCTACGGAGATCCACTTCCTTAAATAATCCCTCTTGATGACAATACACGAAGGGCTCCCACCGGAACCGTGGATACATGATACATCACTAGTCATCTTAAACCCAAGACTCTAAATAACTCTGAAATCGGGACGCTATACGCGGAAACCACGGAACACCATAACAGAGCATCACAATGTCCTGCCTATACCACTGATTCCCTTACTCCCAATACCATACACATACAGCAATACATTTCCTCTGAATCCCATAATACTTTCCTATTTCACTCAAGGCGCAACTTCAGTGCATCCAAACACTCAATTGGAATACAAGGAAGGCGCTAACTCTTCAGAACACATTGATGATCCTCCGAAACCCTTTCCACTACTGCTCAAAATCCAAACAAGAATACACATCCCAGCCCAGGAGTTGGCTACTCGACAATCTTCTACCCATATTTCAACCCAGAAGTTCTCAACTGCCCATACCATCATTACGAGTCTTCCACTTGAAATGACTCTGACCACTACCAGATTCCTGACCATTGACCACCCGCCGTGGAGACACCCATCCTTCTCTCAGACATATACCACATGCATTATCTCGCCTTGCACCTTTCCCTGATCACCAATGAACCTGATCTCATGAATTCAAGCCGCAGGTTTCTGTATCCAACCCCTAACCGCTCTTGAACAAATCTCTGTTTTTCTCAATAAACCACCCGGTTCTCCCCCACTTAGGGTTCGAACCATCACTATCTAACACACCAACAATCTCACAAACTATTTTCACCAGCAATAACGCACCTGCCCCTGGAAAGTGCTACGCAACGCCCGATAATCCCCTTTAAGGAAATCAATCGATCTCATATACTCTGAACCTCGGATGAAGTCCTCTAGAACTTCTCGTCACGACTGCCTCTAGTCGTTCCAAGTCTCGTACCAATCCAATACCAAACAACTCAACTATCCAATAACATCACTGACTCATAGACTGGACCACGAAATCATCATACTCCCCCACCTCGACTCATCAACCGATGTTCCAACACATGGATCATCCCAAGAACAGGGACCCACTCCCATATTCAATACCCAACATAGATAGAAAAACCACTGCACTGATTAACTTGACTGGACTCCCCACTGATACCTCTACAATATGCGCTACTATACTCAAATAGGTGTAACGTGGTCCTCGACTATCTCAGTCCCAACTAACTATCTGATCATGGTAAATCACTGCCTCGCGGCACACATGCTACCTGATACTCTGATGGAAAATCATCATCAATGACAACCTTCAGGGTTTACCCCCAAACCCAAAACTTAAACATCATGCCTCTCATGTTCCGCACATAAACATAAATAGCACCACCCAGGTCATAGAAGGTGACATCTCCTTTATCGACTGTTTGCTCAGCTCAGACCGAAATTCTCCCCTCCCTATGACTCCTTACAAAAATACTCTGAAAGGCTCTCGACCTCCCTCTCAAGGGACACCTCTTCGAAGTTAATCATGGCCCACAGGCCTAAAACCCATAGCGTCCAATATCTACCTCATCAATCGTGACCGGATAACCGGAGAACCACGAGCATCATTCACTACGAACCATGGTACTCATACCATGACATCTCTTCTCAATATGCTACGGTGTATGGTACCCGAACCATAGCATCACTCCTCCATCTGCTCCGATGTATGGTACTCAAACCATAACATCACTCCTCGATCCACTCCGATGTATGGTACTCGAACCATAACATCACTTCTCAATCCGCTCTGATGTATGGTACTCGAACCATAACATCACACCTTAATCCGCTCCAATGTATGGTACTCGAACCATAACATCACTCCTCAATCTGCTGCGATGTATGGTACTCGAACCATAACATCACTCCTCAATCCGCTCCGATGTATGGTACTCGAACCATAACATCACTCCTCAATCTGCTCCGATGTATGGTACTCGAGCCATAACATCACTCCTCAATCCGCTCCGATCTATGGTACTCGAACCATAACATCACTCCTCAATCTGCTCCTTAGAACCTTCAAAATACTCCTTGTATCAAGTATGGGTCCTGTGCTTTCAGTAGTACGGGTCCATACTACCTGCCACATCTACCCATACTTTCCACACGGACTATCCCGGAGCTCCTAAGTAGCTGCTCGACCTTCTCGTTTACCAATTTCGTCGCGCGCTCGCTCCCCAGCGAAATTCTCTACTCTGCCAGCGCACTCATCTGGCTAAGGTTACTCCCTAGGCTCTTCCTAGATTCCCACACTTCTCTGCCATCAGCTGCTGAAGAGCTCCTAATGATGCCAACCATCTACCTCCTGAATATCGACATATTCGCTTGGTAGCTGACTCCCATCATCGAGAGTTCCACAAAGCACGAAGCAAGCAGCATTCGAGCATCAAAGAATATGTATGACTCACTCTGGGTGATAACTCCGCTTGCTCTGCTCATCCTCGAAAGTACCACCGAACTCTGCAACTCTTCCCCTCGCGGGTTCTAACTATTATTTCTCTAAGTACCACGGTACTTATCTAGGTATCTCCCCTAGATTACTTCTCTACTCAAATCCCCTAAAGGATTCCAACTAAATATTCTCACTCATCACATACTCAAAAGCACATCGCATATAACAGCAATTCCTAGGCTAAGGCATCACAAATCAGGCCACTCTAGTCCTAAGATATGGAATACCTAGCCTGTCTCTAGCATGCAATAATGTCTCATAAAGTGCATCATAAATATCTCATAACACAAAAGTAAGGGTATTTTGAGAAATCACCGTTCGGGCTCTGGCTGATTGTACACACTGCTCTTTCTCGCTTTCTCTTTGAACTCTTATTCGCTTTGGAAAATTATTTCTTTGAAAACTTTTCTTACTTCCTCAGTTTGAGTCCAGATATACCCGAAGGCACATCCAAATCCCTCAAACCAAGGCTCTGATACCAACTTGTAACACCAAAAATTTCAAAACAATTTTTCATTTAAAAATAATCGTTTAATTCTTAAAAGCACTTTGCTTAAAATCTCATTCATAATCGAATTACAAAACATAACTCCATTTTCACTTGCATAATAAACCAGGATCCTCAAAACATGACTCTTTCTCTGGTGTGTACAATCGAGCTGGTGTCGTCCCGTGATCCTGAGAGAAACCTAAAACACATAACACAAAAACACTGTAAGCACGAAGCTTAGTGAGTTCCCCAAAATACCACACATAACACATATTAGCCACTCGAGGCTATAACTCTGTGGGTCCGTGGACCCTACTCTATGAACCCTCTGGTTCTAACTCTGTGAAACTTCCGGTTCTAACTCTAGGAACCTTCCGGTTCTAACTCTGTAAACATGCACAGCATAAATCACATAGAAATAATGCAGTACAACACATAGCATACAAATACTCTGTCACATAACTCTGGTTACCTACTCAAGGTAAAGTATAGTGAGAAGACTCACTTGGCAAGCAGAAAGCAGATATCCCACACTTGAATCTCGAACTCGCCACCGCCTAACACATAAGGCAAATACTCTCATGAATATAACTCTCGAGACTAGAATCAACCCTCTCTTGGCACCCTATTAAGGGTAAAAGACCATTTTACCCCTCTCTTGGCCAAAAGGCCACATCGCTGACCAAACCCTAAAAGTCAACAAAAGTCAACGGTCAACTTTGACTAGACTCGGCGAGTGCACTAGGGCGACTCGGCGAGTCTATACGTGTCCACTGACTCCCTTGGATCCTCTCTTGACACGTCGAGTATTTCTCTGACTCGACGAGTTTCACCTAGCATAAATCGCGGGGCCACCACGACTCAACTCGTCGAGTGTCAAGAACAACTCGGCGAGTTCCGGCTTGACTCAGTCCCCCCCCCTGACTCTTCCTGACTCACTGAGTCGACCCCTCAATTCGACAAGACCACTCGCTGAGTGGTTACGTGCAAACTTCATGCTACTCGCCGAGTCTGTTTTCAGACTCGGCGAATTGATATTGCCATATTTATACTTATTTTTAGGCAATATTTAAGTACATTTTTATTAACAAAGTGGTAATATGTTTAGAATAATGATACTTATGACTTTCAATTGTTATTTTCAGTCAATATAAAGGATTTTCGAAGAGAGGGACCAAAAATGCCAAAATGTGGAACATGGGAGGCTTGAAAGACAAGAAAAGAATAAATTCACGATAAACACTCAGTTCACGACGTGGCAATGAAGCTCACGACGTGGCACGGGTGTTCCAGAAGATAAACATCGCGACGCGGAGGATTTCCTTGAAGGATACGAATTGCTTGAAGCCCACGACGTGGCACCTCTGGCCACGACGTGGCGCGGGTTTTTGAGGATTATATAAGTCCTCCTGATTATTACGAAAAGGGGAGCTTTTTGGCAGAAGAAAGGAATTCCAGAAGACGATTTGGAACGAAAGAAAGGTTCTGGAAGAGGGTTTTTAACACCAAAAGAAGTAAAGGTTTGTTTTTTAGTTAAATAAGAACATGTCTTTCATTAGTTTTAGCTGTTTTGGTTTAGTTGCTATGATGAGCAGCTGAATCTAGCTACTCTTGTTTAGCTAGATGAAGCTTTGAATTTATGAATAGTTATATGCTTATGGATTAAGTTTAGTTGGTAAAAATTGCTTGTGTTTGATTTGTATAACCTAGCATGCTATTATTTGTTTATCTAATTGCTTGATTGCATGTTCTGTGTAGCCTAGTGACCATTAAACTGCATGAACCTATTTACCTAATGATTTAGTGAACATTGAATTGTTAGAGCTGGGATTGACCAATCTTAGTTAGTAATTAGAATAAATAAAGCCTAGTTGTGCTAGAGAACTTGTATTGTGACCATAATTGCGTTTATACAACAAATCTTACATATCATATTTACATGCATAATTAGTTATGTGTTTAATTATGTGTGAACATACATGGTTTGACATGAATTAGTTAATTATTGGTAAGATAGAACTAAATTACTAATACAACTAAAAACCCAACTTAATAATCTGTAATCATTAGATAGCCATAAGATAAAAGTGGATTCAAAACTAAACAAGAGTGTGTTTTTATTTATTGAATTTGAATTAAGTTCATCTGATCTTGTAAAACCAAATAAAACCCCTTATTAAACTTGTTAATAAATTAGGTTAATTTAATAGTAAGTAAATTAATTAGAACACCGTTCCCTGTGATCGACACCCGACTTACCCACGCTATACTGTAATCTGACTAGGTACACTGCCTATAAGTGCATAGTTAGTTAAGTTTGTTAGGTTATAAATATTAAAATTAGTGAGTACTTTTGTGCACATCACGAGTCCATGCCATGCATAACTCAAGCTCACTTCTGAGGTCAGATCTGCTTCACCAAACCATAGATCTAACTCCCTCAAAGCCAATAACCACGAAAAGGTCGAACCTTGGGCACTCATGCAAGGTTCTACAAGCTCATTTGGGTGAAACCCTCCATTACATAACAACCCTAGCTCAAAACTCCAAATAGAATGCATAAAGCAGGATGGAAGGGACTCTCTGGACCTCTTTGGGTCCAGATCTATGGCTTCACACTCAATGGGACACTATACTCCACAAATCAAGCCATAAAAGAAGCTAGAAAACCCTAAAATCACCAATCCTACCCAAAATAGAAAAGGGAGAACGATTTGATACCTCAATGGTGAAGATGCAAGCTCAGAAGCTCTGAATCGACACCCCCCTTGACCTCCCTTTGCTGGAAATGACTACTCCATTGCACAACCACCTCAAGAATGCTCCAAAATGGCTCTTCTTCACTCTCTCAGCTCTCTGGTTCGATAGGAGTCTCTCAAAGGTGTAGGTCGCCGCCACTGAAAGCCATAAGGGCCTTTAAATAGGTCCCAAACCTGGACAATTAGGGTTTTCCTTGACAGCGCCAACTCGGCGAGTCCAAATACCCGACTCGTCGAGTCCCTTCATTAAATTGGTCCCCAAAACGCGATCCTACTCGACGAGTTGAGGCGTCAACTCGCCGAGTCTCCTCATTCCCCAATATAAAATACTCAAATTCCCATACCTGGATATCCGGATGTTACAAGATCGCTGACTTTAGGGCACATGGAAGGGATGCCACCAAGGTGGCATGCATCATGATGGCCACTATGATAGCCGACCTCCAAAAGTCCTACGAGGACTTCTATCCTTTTGAAATGCACCAAGATTTGATGGAAAGATACTATCAAAGTGCAAGACAAGAGAGTTATGAAATCATCTCCTCCGTTATAACAACCTGAATGAAGGATGGTGAACCCATCACGAGCCACATGTAGAAAATGCAAAGATTTGTGGACCGTTTGCTGAAGCTTAATGTGAACTTCCCCGAGGAGCTTTCAATAGATATCATTTTGCACTCCTTACCTTCATGTTATGATCAATTTTGCATGACATACCACATGAATAAGGAAGAGGTCACTCTCAGCAAACTTCAAGGACACTTAAAGACCGCGGAAAGTGGTCTTAAGGGTAAGGCGATTGTTACTATTCCTACTCCTACCAACTCCACCCCTGTCTTGGTAATCGGGAAAGGACGAGGGAAGAAGAGAAAGAATTCTTCGAAGGGTACCAAGGCTAGGACCCTTGATGGCTCTTCTTCAAGTGGAACCAAGAAAGGTTTCATCACTCCTTCTTCTGACCCAAAAGAGGTTGAATGCTTCTATTGCCATGAAAAGGCACATTGGAAGCGGAACTGCCCAAAGTACCAGCAAGATGTGAAGGATGGGAAAGTCAAACCCAACCATGCAGGTATTTACACTATCTTATCTAATAACTCACCCCATTATTACTCATGGGTCCTTGATACCGGTTGTGGTATTCATATATGTTCTGATTTACATGGACTAAGAAGAAGTGAGAGTGTGGAGCAAGGAAGAATAAACTTGATCATGGGAAACAGGAAAGCTTCACCTGTCACCAAGATTGGAGTTTATACTTTATCGCTAAGTAGTGGGTTTAGTTTAGAATTGAATAAATGTTGTTATTCTGTAGAAATGGAAAGAAATATTATTTCCTTTCATGCATTGTATAAACAAGGTTTTACCTTTTCATTTGATAATGAAGTTGGTTCGATTAATGCTTTCTTTAATAATATTCTTTATTTTAAAGCATTACCTTGTGATGGTGTGTATGAAACTGTATCTGTGGTTGATAACTTAGGAAATAATGTTTTGTGTATTGATTCTCCTAATAATAATAATAATAACTTGGATAAATCATCATTATGGCATTGTCGTCTTGGACATATAAGCAAGAAACGCATAGGCCAACTCCAAAAGGATGGAGTCTTGGAGTCATTTGATCTAAAGTCAGATGATAGTTGCGAATCATGCTTACATGGAAAAATGACAAAGTCTCCCTTCACAGGTTCTTGTGAGACGGGTGAAGGTTTGTTGGACCTTGTACACACGGATGTGTGTGGACCATTCAAACATGCCACAAGGGATGCTAATCGTTATTATTTGACTTTTACTGATGATTACAGTAGATATGGATATGTCTACTTAATCAAGCATAAGTCAGAGACTTTCGAAAGGTTTAAGGAATTTAAACAGGAAGTCGAGAATCAATTGGTCAGGAACATTAAGATGCTTCGATCCGATCGAGGTGGTGAGTATCTTAGTTCAGAGTTCCTTGACTATCTTAGGGAATGTGGGATTATCTCACAATTGACACCTCCCAGGACACCGCAGTTGAATGGTGTAGCTAAGAGGAGTAATCGAACCTTGTTGGATATGGTTTATTCCGTGATGAGTCAAGCTTCGCTACCAATCTCATTCTGGGGGTATGCCTTAGAGACTGCCACCCATATCCTTAATCAAGTCCCTACAAAGAAAGTTGCCAAAACTCCTCACGATATGTGGGGTGGTAAAGTACCCAAACTAGACCACATTAAGATTTGGGGTTGCGAGGCTTTTGTGAGGCGCGAGTCTAATGATAAACTAGAACCCCGAAGCGAGAGGTGTATTTTCATCGGCTACCCACAAAGATCCTTTGGTTACCTCTTCTACAGACCTAGTGATAATGTGGTCTTTGTAGCAAGAAGAGGAGTCTTTCGAGAGAGAGAGAGTTTATAAGCCAAGGAGACAGTGGGAGGCAAATTGACCTTAAAGAACTTCAAGACTAAAGTGGTGAAGGAACTTCAAACCCTAGCCCTCAACTTGAGGAGGAAAATCATGTTGAGCCAATTGACGAGTCTGTACCTCTGAGGCGCTCCACGAGAGTTAGAAATGCACCTGAGCATTACTATGGTTTCCATATTACTGC
Source organism: Lactuca sativa (assembly GCF_002870075.4). NCBI lineage: Eukaryota > Viridiplantae > Streptophyta > Magnoliopsida > Asterales > Asteraceae > Lactuca > Lactuca sativa. The sequence goes on along the minus strand of NC_056626.2, from coordinate 177,761,984 downwards.
GGAAGGTGAGACACTTATTAGTGATGAGACACTAGTAGGTCTGGATGAACCTAACAGCTATGCGGAAGCCATGGCAGGCCCTGAGTCTGCTAAATGGAAAGAGGCTATGGATAGCGAGATACAATCCATGTATGACAATCAAGTTTGGAACTTGGTTGAAAATGTACCAGGTCGTAAGACTGTAGGGTGCAAATGGATCTTCAAGAAGAAGACCGACATGGATGTTAATGTACACAATTATAAGGCTCGACTGGTTGCAAAGGGCTTCTCTCAAACTCCTGGAGTGGATTATGATGAGTCCTTTTCTCCAGTAGCTAAGATTAAGTCTATTAGGGTTATGTTAGCCATAGCTGCATTTCATGATTATGAAATATGGCAAATAGATGTCAAAACCGCTTTCCTTAATGGAAAGTTGACTGAAGATGTTTACATGAGTCAGCCAAAAGGCTTTTTCAGTAACAAGTACCCTAATAGAGTGTGTAAGCTTGATAAATCCATTTATGGATTAAAGCAAGCACCTCGCAGATGGAATCTTTGATTTGATGAGAAAGTCAAGGAATTTGGCTTTTCTAGGAGTGAAGATGAATCTTGTGTGTATGTCAAGGCTAGTGGGAGTGTAGTTAGCTTTTTGGTATTGTATGTGGATGACATACTACTCATAGGAAATGACATCCCAACTCTGTAGAAAGTTAAGTCCAGGCTTGGGAAGTGTTTCTCTATGAAGGACCTAGGAGAAGCTGCCTATATTCTAGGGATAAGGATTCTGAGAGACCGGAGTAAAAGACTAATTGGACTGAGTCAAATTACGTACTTGGACAAGGTGTTGAAGAGATTCAGCATGCAGAACTCTAAGAAAGGAGAGTTACCCATCTAGAGTAATGCCAGATTGAGTAAGACACAAAGCCCTAGTATTGAGGCTGAGATATCAGAAATGTGTCGAGTGCCTTATGCTTCGGCAGTAGGCTCGATCATGTATGCTATGACTTGTACTCGACCTAATGTTGCCTTTTCCTTGAGCATGGTTAGCAGGTATCAGGGGAACCCTGGCAAGGCTCACTGGATTACGGTAATGAATATCCTCAAGTACCTACGGAGGACTAAGGACTGGGTCCTTACCCTCGGTGGGACTGATGACTTGAGAGTTGTAGGGTATTGTGATGCTGGTTTCCAGACTGATAGGGACAATTCCCGCTCTCATTCGGGCTGGGTCTTCACCCTAAACGGAGGAGCAATCACTTGGAAGAGTTCCAAGCAGGAGACAGTGGCTGATTCCACTTGTGAATCAGAGTATATAGCAGCGAGCGAGGCAGCAAAGGAGGCTATATGGCGGAAGAACTTCATAGGAGATCTTGGAGTAGCACCAGCTATAAAGAAGCCCATGGAAATTTTCTGTGATAGTGAAAGTGTTGGTGCCTTAGCCAAGGAACCAAGGGATCACGGGAGATCCAGACACATCGATAGAAAATATCATTTTATCAGACATCGCATAGAAAAAGGAATCCTCATGGCAAAGAGGGTATCATCGGATAAGAACCCAGCAGATCCCCTCACGAATGGACTGAGTAGGGTTAAGCATCTCCAGCATGCTCGGAGCATAGGGCTGAAGGATGATATAAGTTTTAGTAGTTAGATAAATTATGAAATTTGTAAAGTGTAATTGACATTTGATGATGAATAAAAGTTGTGTTTATTCATGAGTAAAGTGTTGCTATCTTTTTCAAATCTTTTACTATAATTTCTTTTGCATGTTTTGACTTCCAGAATAGTATGTTGTGGTTTCACATATTATTCAAATTTTCCACAGTCAGTCATATGTTGGAAGTAGATATGAAGTAGAACTGTCATGAAGTTGGTTGTAGGTGTCCAGATATAAGACAACACTTCATAAGTGCTCATAAGTTCTGAGTATTGAAATCAACCCACGCTTACTGGAATCACTTCATGGAATTTTATCTCGAGTGATCATGAGACGGTAATATCATATAAGTATTCAAACCTAGAGATATGATTTGTTGCCTATGAATTGATTATGCATTGATTGTACAAAAAACGCATTGGTAACTTGATGTTATAAAACGTTCTTTTGTGTATAATTCAACTAGTAGTAGAACAAACATATGAGACGAAGTTTATCTGTTCCTTCTTGGATTAGAATCTGATATCTGGGCCCCTCGATAATTTTTTTGACCTATGTACCGGGCCCGGTCAGAACTAAGTTGATGTGTTCAATTAATTTCTTTGTCAAACAAATCGGAAATCGGGAAACAAACTGTTGGACAATAAGTAAGACATTGTTCCATGTAATTGTCCGGCTGATATCTAGAACAGAGGATTATATGATCACTTATCTTATGTGACAACCCGATATTTCAACTCTTTGTAATAACCTAAAAAGTCAAGTATTGTAACCACTTTTGAGTTAATAAAATTAACTTTGATAATAAAATGTCCAAAAAGTTCTATTTAAATTCCTTCTATGTTTAAATGTCATTAAACCATGATCGTACGTAAAAAGAACGCCCAAATCCGACTTCGTATATTGAAGTTAAGATTTTTCCAAGTTCGGCTTAACAACAGACAGCTAAAAACTCGAATCGGAGATCGAGCGACTTTTGGCCGGAATGACCTAAACGAGAATCGAAGGTCTCGACAATGGTATTTCAGCGGTGAAAAGTCTGTCAAAAACCGACGTCAGATAAAGAAGTTATGAATTTTTAAAGAAAATTCCTTAATCACATCATTTTATAATTAAATAATAAAAATAATTTCGGAATTTGCCAACGGAATCTAAACGAAAGTTGTAGAGCGTAGTCTCACCTTCGCGTGGATATAAAGACCATCGAAAACGGAGTTCGTATGAAGGAGATATGATTTTTTGAAGTTTATTAAATAATTTTTATATATTTAAATCAAAAACCCGGAAATATCCGAAGAAGGAGTCAGCATCCTCATCCAAGTTACGCGCTGCATAACCCCGTACGCCCCTCGTACCCGAAGGCCTTGGTCTCGGTCCGTCCACGTTGCCCCTATGCGAAGCTACCAACCCGCCCCATCCGACCCGTCCCATCCGATCCGTCCCATCCGAAGCCGAGGCAGTCGAGGACTCGCTCATGCATGACGTACGCGTACGCGTTGCGTACGAGCGTACGCCCCGTGTATGAGGCTTCTCAGACCCCCCTATAAATAGAATGCGAGGGTTTCCGGAAAAATTGCTCATTTCTTCTCACTTCTCTTGCATTTTGCCTCGTTTTCCGTGCCCGTTCAAACCCGAAGCCCTGGTCATTTTTGCTCAAGTCCCGAAGGTCGATTTTACTCCCGAGATTCCCGAGAATCCCGAGAAAAATCCGTTTCCCGAGACGAAACTCTGCCCGGTTTTCCATCTCGCTATCTTCAAACTTTCAAGTGTCTTCATACCCCTTTAATCAACCTTTGAAATGATTTTAAATGTTTTAAATACTTATGGGGGGGGATACAAGTTAAATACTTATAGTTCTTGCTTCAATCACATGTGATTGCATTAATCACATGTGATTAATAACTAGGGAAACCAGTGATTTTATCACTGTTCAACCTGTCTATCAAACTGTTTTACTTCAAAATGTTTTACAAACCCTTTTACTTTTCAAACTTATTTACAACTGTGATTCAAACAAATGTTCCTTATACTTAAACTGTTTTATCAAACCTATGCCTTCAAATTGTTTTATAGATTGACATCAAGTCGATCTTTTCTTAAAATAATACTTATGTTTCAAATGTCTTATAAAAACTTATTTATGCTGTTATATTATAAATTGCATGCCCATATATGTATAGATGTATAAATAATGTTTAAAGGGCTTAGGAAGGCCATCCGCCCTATTTCCTTTTTCTCGATTTGGATGTGGTCTGGTGGGATTTCGGGTGACCATCCGAAGGTCGTTTCAATATTAATTATATATCAAATATACATATATAGACATAAAAGTACTTCCATATTCATACGTACTAGACATACCATTAGTAAGTTACCATCGGGGTAACACAGGATCATACTATTTTAACTGCTAGATCAATGATTCAGTTCATTCATGAGTCCATATACAACTATACTAGGAAGAGAACATATACAACTATACTATGAGAATATATACAATTATACTAGAAAGAGAACATATACAACTATACTAGAACGAGAAACATTACCCTTACATTAATACGTTAACAATTGTGATCCACTGTATCGGAGCATGCCTTAAATGTCATGGCCCGAGTTGTAGCCAGAATTCTCTTGGAGGGAGAGCGTGAGTTTGCGTATAGATCTATACTAGATTGACTATCCTACACCTTGCTGCTAGCTACAGCCGGACCTGCAGGTCTGCGGGTGCCAAACGTCATTCCGTTATTATGACCATTCGTATGTCGTTGTTACCAGTCGATAGCATGGTGCAATTATCACATTTTACCTTAATATAAATCCAGTTTAAGGTAGTTAGTACAACTGTAGTTACTATAAAACTAAGGTACAGTACTACCATGATTTACCCATTACATATTTTTAGTGATAACCTCACTTGAACTTTAATGTACAAACTATATTTTGTTAAAAGATAGTTGCACTTGGGAAATTACACACTTTTACAACAAACGAACATACAAAAAAGTTAAGCCTTAGTAGAAGGCTACTTTAATAGAAAATATAGGTTTTTCTGAGAGATTCAAACTTTTACAAACACTTACATACATTTTACAAACTTATACTTGAGACACGTTCAAACGTTTTTGATAACAAACACCGACACTAAAATACTTATGAGCTCACCAGCTTAATGCTGATAAACTCTTTCAAAATAACTTGTATTCTCAGGTCATCAGTAGACAGGTACCGATGCCATCTTTTGAGAAGATGGAGCGCATTCAAGACTCATTATATTATTATTTTGACTTACCTTATATTTTTGGTGTCTAAAACTGTACAGAACACGCTTGTATTAAAATTATATATATATATATATATATATATATATATATATATATATATATATATATTTAATGCAATGGATGATGTTGTTTGCTTATTTACATTTACTGTGTTGTGATACTTTACATGACGTCCTCCGCCCCAGAACGTTTCCGCCGTTCTTGGTTTTGGGGTGTGACATCTTAAATGGCGTATCAACATCTTCTCAGTTCCGAGAGACCTTGAAAGAGCTACAATTGCCGATCGGTTCCTGAAGTATTGCAGTTATAGTTATTAGACTTATCCAAGTGGGAGACTGTTGGATAAGGTGTCTAAGTCCATAACTATTTCTGGTAAGTACTTGACCCAACCCGGCATGGTCCATTTGGGTTGCATGGCACCATGCAATTGGATAAACTAAATGAGAGAAATAACACATATGGCTTATTAATATATTATAAGTTCTAATATATTAATAATATTATTTAATTAGTTTTGATCAAGAATTAATTTAGAATTAATTAAGTGGTCAAAAGATAACTAATTAAATATATGTGTAGATTAAGTAAATCTTCCATATCTTATATAGTGGGCTAAGAGGCTCCATGGATTATCAAGTTGGGTTCCACCCATAAGATGCTCCATGGAGTTAACCCATGGATCAAGAAATGAAGAGTCATGGAACATTAGGGTTTACATAATGCAACACACTATATATACAATGTAACTCTCCCGAAAATCGGTTACACTAAGAAACAAGAGGGCTTGGCCGATTTTGCATGTGTTAGAGTATTCTCTCAAGTTTATTCTTTGCATTTGGTGTTGTGTGAAGCATTTGAGGCATCACACTTGAGGTGCTAGGCTCACAAGGTTTCAAGGAACACTTTCAACAACAAGGTATGTAGTTGTATCTTTTATACAAAGAAAATTGTACCCCATGTATGCTAGATAGGTTCATAACCTTGGAAAACAACATTGCATGATTATTAGACAAACATAGATCCAAGGTAATTAGGGTTGCATGTACACTTAGGAAGTGTTAGAATGCTCAAAACCCATCAATCCATACTCTGCTGAATGACGGGGCCATCATTTGAGAAAGGCTTCTCACATCGTCCACCTCTCTCCCTCACCTCGTGGTCTATAACACCTCTCAACTCATCATCCAACTCATATTCCATCTGTTACATCTACCCATGTTTTACCCCAACATTATCGTAGATATAAAATACATATACAGTTTAAATCATTTAAAACATGTATAAAATCATTCATCTAGCATAGACAACAAGTACTCAGATAATATGCACACATAGCACGTAATTTATATAAAATACTTCATATCTATGTGTAAGATGAAAGTAACTATGCACTCACCTGAGAAGGTGGTGACTCGGTACTCGGACAACGCTTCGTTTACTTTAAAATAATTTTCTTCGACGAAACCTAGTATTATTACCACTAGATTTTAGTCTAATATTTACCGTGACTAATTATTAGTATTATTATTATTATTATTATATAAGCGTTTAAACATTACTTTACAACCACTATGTACAAAAAGGGGCCAGACATAAAACACCGGAGGGCAGGACCATTTTGGCGTGTAACACTTTTGAAATCCAACAACCCTATGCGGCCTTTTAAACCAGATTCCCCGTACCGCGAGTAGTTAAAAAGATATTATACCGACACTTATATAATAATAGATCAAACGTTTATTATAAGTTCATAATAACAATACTAAATTTAAATATAAGCTATATTAAAATAGGGTAAGCATAACTTACTTACAAGGGGGTTTTAGTTAGGAGTCGGGCTCTGCAAGGGCAGAACTTCGTCGCTGAATCTTTCTAAGAAAGATTCGTGCAGCGCTTCGACGCTCACCTTACTATACTAAAACTACAGAAAGAGAAGTCAAATCACGAGGGACCGAAATGCTCGGGGGATAAGAAGAGAAAGACTCTTGAATCAAGAGAATGGTGCAAGAAATATGAGAGCTAGAGGCCCTTGTTTATACTAATTGGATTTTCAAAAACTACCCTCCATAATTAATTAATGACCTTATAGTTATATAAACAACTAAACACCCCTTTATAATACTATTTTAAATAGATTTAACGATATTTGTAGTAAACTAATGTCGAAAGAACTCAACATTAGTCTTATAATGACCGCATCGCGAATACATTTCTAATGATATATACATATCTATATATATGTGTACGTATATATGATTTATACTTTATTTTAATACGTAAATATGCTATTATAATTTTTAACTCGTTCATACGAACTCCGTTTTTGACGTTATTTATATCCACGTGTAGGTGGAGACGTACTCTACAACTTTCGTTTAGACTCTGTCGGCTAATTTTGACTTTATTTTTAAAATTATATTTTTAACAGGCCGGGACATGATTGGTCTGTTAAAATGTCATAACTTCTTCATCCGATGTCCATTTTCGTCTCTCTTTTTATCGTTACGCTACTAATAACGAGATCTTCGATTCTCGTTTAGGTTGTGTCGGCTAAAAACCCCTCGATCTAATACTCGAGCTTCGGGTTGTACACCGCTAAGCCGAAACTTCGAAAAATCATAACTTCCTCATAAAAAGTCAGATTTGGGCGTTCTTTTTATGGACGCTCTCAGGTTAACATATTCTACGACTTTCATTTATATTACTAAGGCTAAAAGTCGCTCTATCATAAATTCACTATTTACGTCTTCGCGGTGCTGTGTCGGTTCCGTCGCATAAATTTGACGGGTCATAACTTCTTCGTTATAGCTCGAATTTCGGCACTCTTTATATGTACGGAACCCTTGAGACATATTCTACAAGTTGGTTAAGATTATTTATTCTAGATAATCTTTTGTAGAAAAGTCATTTTCGACCCCTATTATCTCTAAATTGACTAGCCCGAATCTACGGGTGTTACATTATGCCATGAGAGCCCCCGTATAATCCTGATCTGGAGCTATTGTTCCATATAATGCCCCAAACCTAAAGGTGACTTCAAATTTCCCCAAAATGACAAGATTCAAGCCCTAAGGAGGATCTATCAAATGGAAAACCAAGGTTGAAGCTTTTTACCTTAAATGAAATGGAAATGGAACACAACCTCTGGATCTACTAGCTTCAACTTGATCTCTCAATAACACTCAAAGAATGCTAGGGTTTGAATTTACGGCCTTCTGGAAGTAAGAGGGACGATGAAGGCTGGTTGAGGAGAAGATAAGTTTTTTAAATATGGTGCAAACCCTAAATTTTAGGGTTTCATCCGGACAGCTCCTACTCGTCGAGTCGGTTCCCTGACTCGTCAAGTAGGTCACTTAAACTCCTGGTGGATGTCGATTCTACTCGACAAGTTGGTCCTCCAACTCGCCGAGTCCCAAGGCAAAACAGGAAATTCCTAGAATTTTAATACGTACCAGGAACCGGGTGTTACTATATATATATATATATATATATATATATATATATATATATATATATATATATATATATATATATATATATATATATATATATATATATATGGTAAAAACGAAAGTTGAAACAATTTGAAATAGTTTAGATATTTACACAAGATTTTTTGTGTTTTACTTGTATCCCCCCCCCCCCCCCCCCCCCTAAAACAATGAAAATTTGTGAAAACGTAGAGATATGAACTCACCTTGTGTGTGTGTTCTTTGTTGGGCACGATTGGGTTGTGATAAATCCTCGGGTTAGAACACATATACATTAACCATATCCTAATTTATATTAACAAATAATATCGGGTATAAATTAGATAATCTAATAATTTAAAGTGGTACATATCATTATTTTGTATAAAATACTTACTAAATGTGAAAGAGTTCCTGGGAATTGATTTGGATGTTCGAAGATGTTCTTATGAAGGTTTGAATATTTGGAGGTTCTCTAGGAAGTTGATTGAAGATATGAAGGTTTGTGTATGACTTTTGGGAGCAAATGTAAACAGTTTTCGTAGGTGAGAATGTAAGAATGAGGTATGATTTCGGTTGATACAAATATATGGGATAGAATTGATTTTACATGTGCATTGAGATGTGTATTTTATCACCTTGGATTGTGTGACACCGCCTAGGGATAAGATTTCAGCCATAAAGAAGTAGATTTCGGTCCTAGCATGACCGAAATCATCTAATGTGTCTCACACAAGGTAGTTTTCGGTCCTAGTGGAGCACCCAAAACCGAAAACCCTAATTGAATTATGATTCCAAAAGCTGAAAACCACTTGTTTCCTAGATATTAGAACCGAAAACTCAATTGTTTCTAGATTCCAAATACTGTAATCTAATATGAGGTGTATAATTTGTGGTTTTAACTTAACCTTTTTGACTTATGTTGACTTGTTACTAACTTACTTCAACATGGTTTTCAATATATAAGTATATATAACTTATATAAGCATGGCTTGCAAAGTATAAATATATATTAACATATGAACTTATATAAATATGCCATCATGGCTAATTGTGATTTACTGTAATAAGGTTACAATATAGTTTCCACTTATACCTAATTGATCTTTTAATTTAAACTAATAGATTTTAATTTGACATTGTTTGACTTTTATTGACTTTCTCTGACTTTTATTGAATGGAAATTACTAGTTGTTACATTATTCCCCTGTTAGATGGAATTTCGTCCTGCAATTAGTTCTAAAGTGGTTACTCATGAACTAGAGAAAAGTTGTGGGTACTTTTGTTTTATCTGATCTTCTCATTCCCATGTGAATTCAGGTCCCCGCTTAGCATTTCAGCGAACCTTCACTATTGGTATACGACTTTGTTTCGTTCTCTTTATTTCTCTGTTTATGATTTTCAATGGTTCATCTATGAATTGTAGACTCTTGTTAATCTCGATTTCATCGAGTGGGGTTATAAGAGTCTCGTCAGACAGACACTTCTTTAGATTGGATACGTGAAAAATGGGATGTATGCAGCTGAGTTCATGCGGTAGTTTGAGTTTGTATGCTACCGGGACGATACTAGCTATAATCTAGAATGGTCTGATGTACCTTGTATTTACTTTTCTATGTTTTCCAAAATGTATCCTTCATTTCCAGGGTGAGACCTTTAACAGAACACGGTCACCAACCTGGAACTCCAAGGGTTTTCATTGATTGTTTGTATAACTCTTTTGTCTGTCTCTATAAGCTTTCATCCATTCTCAGATTTGGATGGTCTTTTCAGTTGTTTCTCGAACGATCTTGGGACCCGTGAGAGTGTTGTCAGTCACTTGATTCTTTGCTAGTTGCATATCACCCACTTCATCCCAGCATAGAGGGGATCTGCGCTTACGGCCATAGATGGCTTCAAATGGAGCAACTTTGATGCTAGTGTAATAGCTATTGTTGTATGAGAATTCGACGAGTGGTAAATGGGTATCCCAAGCTTTACCAAAGTCGATCACAGAAACTCTCAACATGTCTTCTAAGGTTTTAATAGTTCTCTCACTTTGTCTGTCGGTTTGTGGGTAGTAAGTTGTACTCATGTCTATCCTAGTTCATAGAGATTTTTGTAGTGATTGCCAGAACCATGAGGTAAATCTACTGTCTCTATCAAAGATAATAGATATTGGCACACCGTGCAGTCGTACTATTTCCCTAATGTATGTTCTGGTCAGTTTCTCCATCTTATCTGTTTCCTTTATTGGTAGGAAGTGAGCGGATTTGGTTAATCTGTCGATGATTACCCAAATGGTATCATGATCACCCGTTGTCCTGGGTAATTTGGTTATGAAATCCATAATTATCTACTCCCACTTCCATTCAGGTATTTCTAGTTGTAGTAAACCCGAAGGCTTCTGGTATTCTACCTTGACTTTGGCGCAAGTCAGGCACTTGCCCACATAGGTAGCAATCTCTGCTTTCATGTTCGGCCACCAATAGAGTTTCGTTAGGTCCAAATACATCTTGTCTGAACCTGGATGAACGGAGTATTGAGTCTTGTGGGCTTCATTCATGAAAACATCTGTAGCCACCGAACTTAGGTGTCCAAATCCGAGTCATAAGATAACGAACTCCGTTACCCTTCATTTCCAAGTTTTTCTCCATTCCTCTTAAGGCTTCACCTGCCACATTATCAGGTTTCAAGGCTTCTAGTTGTGCCTCTTTGATCTGTGTGGACAGATGTGAATGGATGGTCATGGTCAGTGATTTTACTCTGCGACCTGAGTACTCCTTTCGACTGAGGGAATCTGCTACTACATTGGCATTTTCGGTATGATAGTGAGTCTCACATTTTTAATCATTGAGTAGTTCTACCAATCGTCGTTGCCTCATGTTCTGTTTTTTTATCAAAGATGTGTTGGAGGCTTTTGTGGTCCATGAAAACTGTGCACTTCGTACCATAAAGGTAATGCCTCCAGATCTTCAGAGCAAAAACCACTACTCCCATATCGAGGTCGTGCATGGTATAATTGACTTCGTGGTTCTTAAGCTGTCTCGAGGCATAGGATATGACATTTCCTCGATGTAGAAGAACACAAACTAGCCCTTGCTTCGATGCATCGTACTAAACTACAAAATTTTTTGTCCCTTCTGGGAGGGACAAGATCGGGTGCCGCAAAGGCTCGCTTTAGTGTCTGTAAAGCAATTTCTTATTTCTCCTCCCAGTTGAAGGTTACACCCTTCTAAGTTAGGTTGGTAAGTGGCTTCACGATCCTTGAGAAGTTTTGAATGAACCTTCTTTAGTAGCCAGTGAGGCCTAGAAACCGACGAATCTCTGTTGGGGTTCGTGGGGTCGCCCAGTTTTCGATAGCTTTTATTTTTGAGGGATCCACATGTATCCCTTCTTCGCTGACTACGTGAACTGGGAAGTCCACCTTTTGAATCCAGAATTCTCATTTCGAGAATTTCGCATACAACTTCTTCGCCCTTAATGTTTTCAAGACTTGTCGTAAGTGTTGGTTGTGTTCTTCCTTACTTCGGGAGTAGACTAGTATATCGTTGATTAAAACTATTATGAAGTTGTCTAAGTAAGGTCGACATACCGGGTTCATCAGGTCCATAAATATTGCGGGTGCATTTGTTAAGCCGAAGGGCATCACTACGAATTCATAGTGACCGTAGTGAGTTTTGAATGCGGTCTTAGGAATATCTTTCTCCTGGACTCGTAGCTGATAGTATCCTGATCTTAGGTCTACCTTTGAGAAAAAACCTTCTCCTTGTAGTTGGTCGAAGAGGTCGTCGATTCGGGGTAAAGGATATCGGCTTTTGATAGTGAGTTTATTTAATTCCTGGTAGTCTATGCACATGCGGAACGATCCATCCTTCTTCTTCACGAACAAGACCGGTGCTCCCCAAGGCGAGAAGCTCGGTATGATGAATCCTTTATTGAGTAGTTCGTTTGGTTGGCTAGATAGTTCCTGCATTTCTGCCATTGCTAAATGGTACGGGGATTTGGCTACAGGAGTAGCTCCGAGAATTAAGTCGATTTGGAACTCAACTTGGCGTTTAGAGGAACTCTTGGGAGGTCTTTTGGGAATATATCAGGGAAATTACAAACTTCGGGGATATCTGTGATATCTTTCACTTCTTGTTTCTTATCCACCACGTGAGTTAAGAAGGCACAATATTCTTTGTGAAGATACTTCTGGGCCTTGACGCAAGGAATGATTTGAAGGTTCATGTTGGGTTTGTCGCCATAAATAACTAGAGTTTTGCTACTTGGCAAATTAAGATGAATGACTTTTTCGTAGCATAGGATATCAGCATTGTGATGACTTAACCAATCCATGCCAATGATAACATCGAAGCTTTTTATTGAAGCCAACATAAGGTCGATTTGGAAAGAATAGTTGTTTAGAGTGAGGGTACATCCTATGTATATGTCGTTAGTGCTCTCGGTCTTTCTGTTAGCCATTTCTATGGTGAATGTGTCTTTTAGTGATTGAGGAATTTGTTTAAGTAAGTGTTTAAATTTATGGCTCACGAAGCCTTTCTTTGCACCACTATCGAAAAGAATGAATGCGTATCAATTGTTGAGGAGAAACATATCGGTAACCACGGTAGGATCTGCTATTGCTTCTTCGTGACCTATTGACAATATTCTTCCTACGCTGCCAACATTCTTTGTCTTAGGACAATCTCTCATGAAGTGTCATGTTGATGCGTTTTGAGCATTCTAACACTTCCTAAGTGTACATGCAACCCTAATAACCTTGGATCTATGTTTGTCTAATTATCATGCAAAGTTGAATTCCAAGGTTATATTCCTATCTAGCATACATGGGGAACATTTTTAACTTGAATGAAAGATATAATAACTTACCTTGTTGTTGATTATGATCCTTGAAACCTTGTGAGCCTAGCACCCCAAGTGTGATGCCTCAAATGCTTCACACAACACCAAATGCAAAGGAGTAAACTTTAAGAGAATCTTACACTTGCAAAATCGGCTCTAGCCCTCTTGTTTCTTAGTGTAGCCGATTTTGGGGAGAACACCTTTGCTTATATAGTGTGTTGCATTAGGTAAACCCTAATGTAACATGACTCTTCATTTCTTGATCCATGGGTTAACTCCATGGAGCATCCTATGGGTGGAACCCAACTTAATAATCCATGGAGCCTCTTAGCCCACTATATAAGATATGGAAGATTTACATAATCTACCCATATATTTAATTAGTTATCTTTTGATCACTTAATTAATTCTAAATTAATTCTTGATCAAACTAATTAAATAATTTTATTAATATATTAAAACTTATAATATATTAATAAACTATAAGTGTTATTTCTCTCATTTTAGTTTATCCAATTGCATGGTGCCATGCAACCCAAATGGACCATGCCCGGTCAGGTCAATTATATACCAAAAATAGTTATGGACTTAGACACCTTATCCAACAGTCTCCCACTTGGATAAGTCTAATAACTATAATTGCAATACTTCAGGAACCGATCGGCAATCGTAGCTCTTTCAAGTTCTTTCGGAATTGAGAAGACGATGATACGCCATTTAAGAGAAGTGATTATATAATCCTCTGTTCTAGATATCAGCCAGACAAATACATGGAACAATTTCTTACTTATTGTCCAGTAGTTCGTTTGCCGATTTCCGATTTGTTTGACAAAGAACTTAATTGAACACGTCAACTTAGTTCTGACCGGGCCCGGTACATAGGTCAAAACAAAATCATCGAGGGGCCTAGATATCAGCTTCTAATCCAAGAAGGAACAGATAAACTTCGACTCATATGTTTGTTCTACCACTCATTGAATTATACACAAGAGCACGTTTTATAACATCGAGTTACCAATGCATTTTCGTACAATCAATGCATAACCAACTCATAAGTAACAGATCATATCTCTACGTTTGAAGACTTATATGATATTACCGTCTCACGATCACTCAAAATAAATTCCATGAAGTGATTCCAGTGAGCGTGGGTTGCGTCCAATGCTCAGAACTTATGAGCACTCATGATTGTTGTAGTCGTGTCCAACAACTTAGAGCTCTGCAACCAATCATGATATTCTTGATTCATACCTACTTCCGACATATGACTGATGTGGAGGTTTGAACAATATGATATACCAAACATAATTATTCTGGAAGTCAAAACATGCAAAAGAAATATAGTAAATGATCGACAAGAGATAGCAACACTTTACTCATAAATAAAACACCTTTTATTCATCATCTAATGTCAATTACACTTTACAAATTTCAAGGTTATCTAACTACTAAATCTAACATCGTCCTTGAACCCTATGCTCTGAGCATGCTGGAGATGCTTAACCCGAGTCAGTCCCTTCGTGAGGGGATCTGCTGGATTCTCATCCGATGATACCCTCTTTACCACGAGGAGTCCTTCTTCTATTCGATGCCTGATGACATGGTATTTCCTGTCGATGTGTCTAGATCTCTTGTGATCCCTTGGTTCCTTGGCTAAGGCAACAACACTTTCACTATCACAGAAAATTTCCACTGGCTCCTTAATAGCTGGTACAACTCCAAGGTCTCCAATGAAGTTCTTCAGCCATATCGCCTCTTTTGCTGCCTCGCTCGTTGCTATATATTCTGATTCACAAGTTGAATCAGCCACCGTCTCTTCCTTGGAACTCTTCCAAGAAATTTCTCCACCGTTTAAGGTAAAGACCCATCCTGACTGAGAGCAGAAATTATCCCTACCATTCGGAAAGCTAGCATCACTATACCCTACAACTCTCAAGTCATCACTCCCACCGAGGGTAAGGACCCAGTCCTTAGTCCTCCGTAGGTACTTGAGGATACTCTTTACCACAGTCTAGTGTGCCTTGCCAGGGTTCCCCTGATACCTTCTAACCATGCTCAAGGCAAAGGGTACATCAGTTCGAGTACACGTCATAGCATACATGATCAATCCTACAGCCGAAGCATAAGGTATTCGACTCATTTCTGCTATCTCAGCCTCAGTACTAGGGATTTGTGTTTTACTCAATCTGGCATTACTCTGGATGGGTAACTCTCCTTTCCTGGAGTCCTACATGCCGAATCTCTTCAGCACCTTATCCAAGTAGGTACTCTGACTAAGTCCAATTTATCTTTTACTCCGGTCTCTCAAGATCCTTATCCCTAGAATATAGGCAGCTTCTCCTAGGTCCTTCATAAAGAAACCCTTCCCAAGCCAGGAATTAACTTCCTGCAGAGTTGGGATGTCATTTCCTATGAGTAGTATGTCATCCACATACAATACCAAAAAGCTAACTATACTCCCACTAGCCTTGACATATACACAAGATTCATCTTCACTCCTAGAAAATCCAAACTCTTTGACTTTCTCATCAAAGCAAAGATTCCATCTGCGACGTGCTTGCTTTAATCCATAAATGGATTTCTCAAGCTTACACACTCTATTAGGGTACTCTGTGTTGAAAAAACCCTCTGGCTGACTCATGTAAACATCCTCAGCCAACTTTCCATTACAGAAAGCGGTTTTGACATCCATTTGCCAAATTTCATAGTCATGAAATGCAGCTATCGCTAACAGAACCCTAATAAACTTAATATTGGCCACTGGAGAAAAGGTCTTATCATAATCAACTCCCAGATTTTGTGAGAAAACCTTTGCAACCAGTTGTGCCTTATAAGTGTGTACATTACCATCCATGTCGGTCTTTTTGTTGAAGATCGATTTGCACCCCAGTCTTACGACCTGGTACATTCTCAACCAAGTTCCAAACTTGATTGTCATACATGGACTATATCTCGTTGTCCATTGCCTCTTTCCACTTGGCTGACTTAGGGCCTGCCATGGCTTCCACGTAACTGTTAGGCTCATCCAGACCTATCAGTGTCTCATCACTGATAAGTGTATCACCTTCTGCAGTAATGTGGAATCCATAGTAATGCTCAGGTGCATTCCTAACCCTTGTGCAACGCCTCAGAGGTACAGACTTGTTAATTGGCTCAACATGAGTTTCCTCCTCAAGTTGAGTGCTAGGGTTTGAAGTTTCTTCACCACTTAACTCTTGAATTTCTTCAAGGTCAACTTTCCTCCCACTGTTTCCTTGGCTTATGAACTCTCTCTCTCTCTCTCTCTCTCAAAAGACAGCCCTCCTAGCTACAAAGACCACATTTTCACTAGGTCTGTAGAAGAGATAACCAAAGGATTGTTGTGGGAAGCCAATGAAAATACACCTCTCGCTTCGAGGTTCGAGCTTATCATGAGTCTCGCGTCTCACGAAAGCCTTGCAACCCCAAATCTAGATGTGGTCTAGTTTTGGTACTTTACCAGTCCACATCTCATGAGGAGTTTTGGCAACTTTCTTTGTAGGGACTAGATTAAGGATATGGGTGGCAGTCTTTAAGGCATACCCCCAAAATGAGATTGGTAGCGAAGCTCGACTCATCATGGAACGAACCATATCCAACAAGGTTCGATTACACCTCTCAGCTACACCATTCAACTGCGGTGTCCTGGGACGTGTCAATTGTGAGACAATCCCACATTCCCTAAGATAGTTGAGGAACTCTGAACTAAGATACTCACCATCTCGATCGGATCGAAGCATCTTAATGTTCCTGCCCAATTGATTCTCGACTTCCTGTTTAAACTCTTTAAACCTCTCAAAAGTCTCTGACTTATTCTTGATTAAGTAGACATATCCATATCTACTATAATCATCAGTAAAAGTCAAATAATAACGATTAGCATCCCTTGTGGCATGTTTGAAAGGCCCACACACATCCGTGTCTACAAGATCCAACAAACCTTCACCCCTCTCACACGAACCTGTGAAAGGTGACTTTGTTATTTTTCCAAGTAAGCATGATTTGCAACTATCATCTGACTTAAGGTCAAATGACTTGAAGACTCCATCCTTTTGGAGTTGGCCTATGCGTTTCTTGCTTATATGTCCAAGACGACAATGACATAATGATGCCAAGTTATTATCATTAACAGAATCAATACACAACACATTATTTTCTAAGTTATCAACCATAGATACAGTTTCATACACACCATCACAAGGTAATGCTTTAAAATAAAGAACATTATTAAAGAAAGCATTAATCGAAACAACTTCATTATCAAATGAAAAGGTAAAACCTTGTTTATACAATGCATGAAAGGAAATAATATTTCTTTCCATTTCTGGCGAATAACAACATTTATTCAAATCTAAACTAAACCCACTACTTAGCGATAAAGTATAAACTCCAATCCTAGTGACAGGTAAAGATTTCCTATTCCCCATGATTAAGTTTATTCTTCCATGCTCCACATTCTCACTTCTTCTTAGTCCCTGCAAATCAGAATAGATATGAATACCACAACCTGTATCAAGGACCCAAGAGTTAGAATGGGGTGAGTTATTAGATAAGATAGTGTAAATACCTGCATGGTTGGGTTTAACTTTCCCATCCTTCACATCTTGTTGGTACATTGGGCAGTTCCGCTTCCAATGAGACTTTTCATGGAAATAGAAGCATTCAGCCTCTTTTGGGTCAGAAGAAGGAGTGACGAAACCTTTCTTGGTTCCAGTTGAAGAAGAGCCATCAAGGGTCCTAGCCTTGTTACCCTTCGAAGAGCTCTTTCTCTTCTTCCCTCTACCTTTCCCGATTGCCAAAACAGGGGCAGAGTTTGGAGTAGGAGTGTTAACAATCGACTTACTCTTAAGTCCTATTTATGCGGTCTTGAGGAGTCCCTGAAGTTTGCTGAGTGTGACCTCTTCCTTATTCATGTGATATGTCATGCAGAATTGATCATAGCACGATGGTAAGGAGTGCAAAATGATATCAATAGCAAGCTCCTCTGGGAAGTTCACATTAAGCTTCAGTAATTGATCCACATACCATTTCATTTTCTACATGTGGCTCATGACAGATTCCCCGTCCTTCATCATGTTTGTTATCATGGCGCAAAGGATTTCATACCTCTCTTGTCTTGCACTTTGATGGTATCTTTCCATTAGAACTTGGTGCATTTCAAAAGGGTAGAAGTCCTCATAGGACTTTTGGAGTTCCGTTGTCATGGTGGCCAACATGATGCATGCCACTTTTGTAGCATCCCTTTCATGTGCCTGGAAGTCAGTGATCTCCTGGGGAGTTGTAGTGGTCTCATCAATCTCCTTAAGCTCCTTGTTAAGGACATATTCTTTGTCATCGTAGCGGGTAATCATCCTGATGTTTCTGATTCATTCATTGAAGTTGGATCCATCAAAAGTGACTTTCCCACATAAGTTCATAAAGGTAAAGGAGCCATTAGGATTAGAGCCAGAAGCAACATTGTTTGAAGACATCTGAAAGAAAAGAACAAGATTAGTTTAGATATTAAGAGAGTCCTTAATAAAACACCCAAATGTAATATTAAGGCTAGGATCCAATCACAATATATTATAACTTAGAAGAGATATGCCGTAATCCAAGCTATAACATATTTGAAAGGTAGGTGAATGACGATTCACCAATTTCCACCATGAAAAACGAAGTATTAGGTTTTTAATTGGTTCATAGAAATTCCTAGATTCTTTTGAGATTCAATGAACTTTTCAAAGGCATGTTTCAATCTCGAGTGTGCCCTCCAAGTTTTGTGACTGGGATACCGAGGATCACAAAACGAGGTGTGAAGTAACCATGCAAATCACTTGGTACCCTTAAATTTTAACACTCAATCGATTTGTCGGTAAACCACACACGCTCCACCGATACTATGATATACCTTAAGTCACCCTTTACCTACCTTGTTAAGTCCAAGTTAGTGTGCCGGTTAACCACACACGCTCCACCAACGACTTAAAGAAAGTGTAAAGTGTAATTTCATGGATTAGCAGCTTATTCACATTTTTCCTAAAGTAACTAAGATTGGGAATTTAATAAAACATTTAGTTACTTTTTAATATTCATCATACTTTTAATGAGAATTTATAAGTCCTTGTCCTACCCGTTCGGCTAACGACCCTCCACCGATCAAGGAAGCGGTGGGTGAGAGTGGACACCCATTAAGTTGTCATTTTATAGGCAACAACCTTATACCCACCTTATAGACCGGCTTCGTGAATGAGGTGTACTAGCAGTAAGACGGCTTGATCTTATACATACATACATATATATATATATATATATATATATATATATATATATATATATATATATATATATATATATATATATATATATATATATATATATATATATATATATTAACTTATAATATTATAAAGTATAAGGGTTGAATTTTAACTTTTAAAATTCTTAGGGTTGGAACTAAAGTTTTAATCAAGACTTTACTTGTTCCAAAACTTGAGGGCAAGTTTTGTAAACTTTCAAAACTTTCCATTTCTTATAACTTATGAATTAATTGAGTAATAAAAATGAAGACTCTTCATTTTTATAACTCTTGTGCTCTTTTAATGGCTTTAATAAAAGTGTGACTTTTGGTTTTCCATAACTTGAGGACAAGTTATGGACTCTATTAAAACACATTATGATCATGAATTAAACTGCCATGAAGGTTACAAGCAATTCCTATGATCATCTAATCTTCATAAGTTCAAGAAGATGAATATAAACATTTCAAGAATCAAAAAATTACACTTAATAAACTTGTAATTTTGATAATTGCCAATGCAAATGGATTAGCATAAACATTACACCATCTAAAACAAGTTTTAAAACACCAAAACAGTTTAGGGTAATGTTTCTAGTCCATTTCCAGCAACAAATGTCGAAATTCTGAAAACTGCAGCCTCTACTCGTCGAGTGCAAGAACAAACTCGACGAGTAGCTTGCATTTGTTCATGGACTCGTCGAGTCCCCCCATGGACTCGGCGAGTTCATACAAGCAGAAAACAGAAAATCGATTTTTTCAAGCAGTTTGCACAAAAAAATCAACAAACAAGTCTAGGCTCTGATACCACTGATGAGTTTTGAGCATTCTAACACTTCCTAAGTGTACATGAAACCCTAATAACCTTGGATCTATGTCTGTCTAATTATCATGCAAAGTTGAATTCCAAGGTTATATTCCTTTCTAGCATCCATGGGGAACATTTTTAACTTGAATGAAAGATAGAATAACTTACCTTGTTGTTGATTATGATCCTTGAAACCTTGTGAGCCTAGCACCCCAAGTGTGATGCCTCAAATGCTTCACACAACACCAAATGCAAAGGAGTAAACTTTGAGAGAATCTTACACTTGCAAAATCTGGTCTAGCCCTCTTGTTTCTTAGCGTAGCCGATTTTGGGGAGAACACCTTTGCTTATATAGTGTGTTGCATTAGGTAAACCCTAATGTAACATGACTCTTCATTTCTTGATCCATGGGTTTACTCCATGGAGCATCCTATGGGTGGAACCCAACTTGATAATCCATGGAGCCTCTTAGCCCACTATATAAGATATGGAAGATTTACATAATCTACCCATATATTTAATTAGTTATCTTTTGATCACTTAATTAATTCTAAATTAATTATTGATCAAACTAATTAAATAATTTTATTAATATGTTAGAACTTATAATATATTAATAAACTATAAGTATTATTTCTCTCATTTTAGTTTCTCCAACTGCATGGTGCCATTAGGGGTTGAATTGGTACGGTACCAATTCATTTTTCTCTAAACCGTGTACCGTACCAACTATAATTGGTATAAAAATATTTCTACCGGTACTGTACCAAGTATACTTGGTACCAATTTATTTGGCTACCAACATGTTTGGTTGGCACAAATTGGTAATGGTATATACCAACTTCTTTTAATTTTCTATTGTAACATTTAAAAATAAGCAAAGACATCGAGATTTTGATGTTTAGTATTGAAATTAGTTACGTAGTTCTTTTTGTTTACAAAAGAATTCTACTAAAATAAAGACATCGATATTTTAATGTTTAGTATAGAAATTAGTTACGTAGTTCTTTTTGTTAACAAAATAATTCTACTAAAATAAAGACATCGATATTTTAATGTTTAGTATAGAAATTAGTTACGTAGTTCTTTTTGTTTACAAAAGAATTATACTAAAGTAACGCTAAAGTAACGTTTTAATTTTGTGCTTTAACGTGGTAATAACTATCGACTAATACAATCAAATGACTAATATAATGTTATTAAAATTGTAAACACTAAACACAATTAACAGTTGAAATACATGATTTCATTTATATATATATATATATATATATATATATATATATATATATATATATATATATATATATATATATATATATAATAAATTGGTTGCTACGGTATTACCATGGTATTCAAATTTTTGTACCATTACCGTACCAACATTGATCAATTGGTACGGTACTACCAACCAAACATGTTGGCTACCAAATATATTGGCTACTAAGTTTTTTTGGTTCGGTTGGTAACATGTTGGTTGGTTTTCCATGGTACAATTTTGCCAGCCCTAGGTGCCATGCAACCCAAATGGACCATGCCGGGTCGGGTCAAGTATATACCAAAAATAGTTATGGACTTAGACACCTTATCCAACACATGTTTCATCACATCCGTAACAAGCCTGGCATACTCTCACACTGGGAACTTGGATGATTGGTTGTGCCGGTGCCCTACAGAAATGAGCGGTGTGCCCCTTCCTATTGCAGTTTTTGTAGTGCATTTCTCGACAAACCCCCGTATGATGGAAGTTGCACTTGTTACACTTTGGATGGTTTCCAGCATATCGATTGGGAGTTATTGGAGTAGCAGGAACAGTAGTAGCGTGGACTGCCACAGTTTTTTTTTTTTTGAGGACTCTTGTGATGACTGGACCTTTCTGTTGTTCCAAAACCTCTTTTGTTACCACCTTCTTTGGGTTGTTCAGGAATCGTTGCCATGAAGCCTTGGAAAACTCCATGATCCACGAGTGTTTGTGCCAGATGTTTGGCACTATCAAAAGTAAGTGGGTTTGAAGCTATCACATTTCCTTGGATTTGAGGAGATAGTCCCCAGATGTACCTTTCCACTTTCTTACTTCCTGGGGTGACCATCCCGGAACATAGAATAGCTAGGTCACAAAATCTAGCAGTGTAAGCTGCAATGTCAGAGTCCTTCATCATCAGACCCCAGATTTCTTGCTCTAACTTTTGTACTTCGCCCCTCGGGCCGTACTTTGCTAGCATTAGAACCTTTAAGTCTTCCCAGCTCATGGCATTGGTGACTGGGAGAGACAACGACTTGACATAGTCGTTCCACCAAGAGAGGGCTCTATCCATAAACGTGCATGCTACAAATTTGACATTGCTAGTTTCAGGGCACACATAAATTTCAAACACTGATTCTGTCTTCTCGAACAAGCGTATTAAAGCAATGACACCTCTAATTCCATCAATGGATTTGGGTTTGGCGTTCGTGAAGTCGTTACACTCCCTTCGGTGTCTGTTACTTTCTCTGTGGTTAGAATTGTTGGCACCACTACCCGCCCCACTAGCACCACTTGCATTGATTTGCATCACGGCGGCTGCCACGACGGCTGTTACTGCTGCTTGGAAAACAGTAGGGTCATATTGTGGAGGTGGTGATAGTGGTGTATTTGTTGGTGTGTTGTTTTTTTTCCTGTTGAACTTATTTTGGTGGACTCTTTCTCTATAATGTTTAAAGAGAAAGTAAGGTTTAGTCCTTAATAGTGGTCATGAGTTAGGTGATGTTGAACAAGATATATCTTAGTTCTAACGTATCATACACTGCCCTTTATAGGGTTCTATTAAGCGATTTACAATAGAAGTCTACTAATATAAGTAAACAATCGCAATTTCAATTTTTGAAATTTATAGCAATACTTCTAATGAATTTGTATAGTTCACCCAAAGCAGGTCCTCCTATAATCACATAGTGTATACAAATTATATTTAACCAATACCAAATAGACCTTCGGATAAGTGATCCTACTCTAAGTCCACAACCAAACAAGGAATAGGAAGTAAAGCGAAATCACAAATTCTAAGTCTATAAAATCTTAATTATATATAAACCTAACGTATACACTTAGCAATTATAGATCTACCAGCAAGGCTCATTTGTTTTCATATGACTGATTATGGTAAAAAAGGCCTTTCTTGACTCTTAGTTTATATAACTATCGAGGCCTAAATGATGTTGTTGTAGTGTTATAATGCCATAAAATACTCCTATAGTATTTTAGATTCATGTTTGGTTCTAGAGTTCCTTTTGTATGTAGTAGTTGGTAAGTTTTAGACTTGTTGCAACACCACGATCATTCCCAAACACATATTGGTCGTATCTCAAATAGATATAGTTGATCAGGCTATATTTATCCCATATATGATTACATAACTATTCAGGCTTAACCGCAACGTTCAACTCATCTAAGTACTTTTATATAGTTCTTATTGTGATACTGTTTCTGGTATGTATGCATGTTCGTATACTTTTACAAAAATACTTGTATTTTAAAAGTATACTTTAGTCAGAGGGTTTCATCCCCATTTTATTTATAGTAGTATATATTTTGTGGTTTAATATACTTAGTTCACTATAAACAATGCTCTGATACCAATCTGTCGCACCCCCAAACCGGAACGGCGGGAATGTTCGGGGGCAGATGACATCATGTATAGTATCACAAAAATTGAATAATAGTAATCAAAGTACAACAACCATGACATTGATAGAGTATAGTTTTTACATCTGTGTTCAA
Organism: Lactuca sativa; assembly: GCF_002870075.4. Lineage (NCBI taxonomy): Eukaryota > Viridiplantae > Streptophyta > Magnoliopsida > Asterales > Asteraceae > Lactuca > Lactuca sativa. The sequence continues at coordinate 177,737,907 of NC_056626.2, read as the reverse complement.
ATCATTGTATACTTGACACCAAAATGAATAGTATAACTAAAATACGTGACTCTATAAAGCTCCGTCTTCTCAAAACCTGTGTGGATACCTGTTTACCAATTCCCTGCGAATACAAGTGGTTTTGAAAGGAGTGTTAACAATTAAGTTTGTGAGTTCATAAGCATATTTGTATGTAAAATCTGTCATTTGTTCCTTGAAAATGTAAGTGTGTTCCTCCATAAATACTACATTTTTGTTGTAAATGTATTGTAGTCTTAATACCCTAAGACCAAAATGTGTAAATGTTGTTGTACTCTGAAATAGTATGATGTAGTTTTAATCCACATAAAACCACAAAATGAATGTTTCCAGAAACATAAGTTTCTCTATATTGGAGAACAGTATACTATAATTGTACTTGTATGAAGCTTTGTGAATGTATGTGTCTGGATCCACCAGTTGTACTGTAAATATTGTATTGTAGTTTTATTATTAAATAAAACAATATGAAGTTGTTTATGTATTCGTACACTAATCATAATTTTCAATGCTAAATTGTGAGTTATTATAACCATTCTTGATTACCTAAGATGGCCTGAATACGACATTCTTCAGGCATCGGAATCGGTACGAAATTTGTCACCCCAGGCATGCCGGCCTAACTGTAGGTAACATTTTAGGTGCAAGATTGTCAGTCATGTATAGATCTATACACAATTGTCACGCTCTCCCTCTGGGAGACTCTTGTTATAATTTCAGGGCTTTCTTTGGAACTTAGATAAGTACTTGCAGTTTGTCTCACAAAGCTATACTGACGGTTACGTGATGAATAAGGACAAGTCTTTTGTAATGAATATAGTGTTGGATTAGTGTCTTAGTCCATAACTGTATTTGGTATGTACTTGACCCAGTTGTGCATGGTCTTTTTGGGTTTCCCTCACCAAAGCAACTGGAAAGGATAATTTATGGAGAGAGAGAGAGAGAGAGGTTACTAATATATTATATGAATAATATATTATAAGAGAAATCATATTAGTTAGTTAATATTAATCAATACTTAATTAGGAAATTAATTCTGTGATTAAAAGAGATTAATTGAACTAAGGGGACTGGTTTTGCTAATTATAAGATAGTTGGATTTGGGCTGTAGATCCCTATGGAAATGAGGGGGACGAAATTAGAGTGGAACCCCACTATGATTTCGTCCAAGGGCCTTATTCCAGAAGGTTTTTGGAGTTTCTTAGGGCCTAGGCTATCCAATTAGGGTTTTGACTGAAACCCTAGCAGCTCAGTAATTTAAGAACCCCTAAGGCTATAGATTTCGGCCAACCAGTGACACCCTAGGGTTAATATAGCCAAAATTGTGCCTCATCACCCTCTCTTCTCAATCATCTTCTTGCTTTGGTGTTTGTAAGCCATTATAGGTATTACACTTGTGATACTAAGCTTTTGAAGGTTGAAGATTCTTGCTACTATCAAAGGTAATCATCTAAACTTGTATTAGATGTAGATTTCGAATTTTATAGTATATTAGATTATGGTTTACAAGCTTTGGATAAAATTTCATGTACAATAGAGAAACCTAGATCCAAAGCTTTAGGGTTTTGCATGTGCACATAGGAATGTTCTTTTGCTCAAAACCCATCATATAGTGTAATGAATAAACTATATATATGTCTCATAAACTATACTTATTATCATTTATATATTTGTTTGTTGTATCCAGAACTTGGTAAAATGATATGTAAGTTCCATAAACTATAATCTATTATAGTTTATAGTGTGTGTTCTACTAAAATGAAAACTTTTGTATTTTTAACCATTTTAAATGTTTATAATCATAAATTTGTGATAAAGATATACCATGAAATTTAACATTTTTATACAAATGGAAATGAAATAAGTTCCGTAAATATTTTGTTTGTTTAACGTTTTGAAATCATTTTTATACTTATATATATATATAATGCATATATAATTAAGATTGAAAAGACAGTCAAATAAATAATTCTATCATATGCCCACAACCAAACAAGGAACAGGAAATAAGACAAAATTACCAATTCTAAGCCTGTAAAATCTTAATTTTATATATATATATATATATATATATATATATATATATATATATATATATATATATATATATATATGGTAGAAACGAAAGTTGAAACAATTTGAAATAGTTTAGATATTTACACAAGAATTCTTGTGTTTTACTTGTATCCCCCCTAACACAATGAAAAATCGTAAAAACTTAGGGGTATGAACTCACCTTGAGTGTATGTTCTTGGTTGGGCACAACTGGGTTGTGATAAATCCTCGGGTTAGAACACGTATAGATTAACCGTATCCTAATTTATATTAACACATAATATCGGGTATAAATTAGACAATCTAATAATTTAAAGTGGTAAATATCATTAGTTTGTATAAAATACTTACTAAATGTGAAAGAGTACCTGGGAATTGATTTGGATGTTTGAAGATTTTCTTATGAAGGTTTGAAGATTTGGAGGTTGTCTGGGAAGTTGCTTGAAGATATGAAGGTTTGTGTATGACTTTTGAGAGAAAATGTAGAGAGTTTTCGTAGGTGAGAATGTAAGAATGAGGTATGATTTTGGTTGATACATACATATATATATATATATATATATATATATATATATATATATATATATATATATATATCTGTGTGTGTGTGTGTGTGGGATATAATTGATTTGACGTGTGGATTGGGAGGTGTATTTTATCACTTTGGATTGTGTGCCTCCGCCTAGGGATGGGATTTCGGCCATAAAGAAGTAGATTTCAGTCCTAGCATGACCGAAATCATCTAATGTGTCTCACACAAGGTAGCTTTCGGTCCTAGTGGAGCACCCAAAACCAAAAACCCTAATTGAATTAAGATTCCAAAAGCCGAAACCACTTGTTTCCTAGATACTAGAACCGAAAACTCAATTGTTTCTAGATTCTAAATACTGAAATCTAATATGAGGTGTATTATTTCTGGTTTTAACTTAACCTTTTTGACTTACGTTGACTTGTTACTAACTTACTTCAACATGGTTTTCAATATATAAGTATATATAACTTATATAAGGATGGCTTTCAAAGTATAAATATATATTAACATATGAACTTATATAAATATGCCGTCATGGCTAATTGTGATTTACTGTAATAAGGTTACAATATAGTTTCCACTTATACCTAATTCATCTTTTAATTTAAACCAATAGACTTTTAATTAGACATTTTTTGACTTTTATTGACTTTCTTTGTAACGGCATAGTTTTTCAACCAAAATTTTCATTTTTAAAAACACATAAACTCATATAATATATTTTATGAAAATAATAAGTGTCTCAATGTCAACATAAATTCACAAAAAAAGTCAACTCCCAGAACCCTCAACATAATCTCAAACAGGTGTGTACAGTCATGTCAGTGCCTTCCTGCGATCCTCGGATGTACCTGAAACACATAACACATAAGACGGTAAGCATAAAGCTTAGCGAGTTCCCCAAAATACCATGCAAAAATAATTATCCACTCAAGGCTATAGCTCTGGAAGACCCTCCGGTCAATGTGTCTCAGTGGGACCCTCCAGTCCCACAGCTCGTTGGACCCTCTGGTCCGGTCTGGTTGAGAACCCTCTGGTCTTATAGTTCGTTGGACCCTTCGGTCCGATCTAAGTAACACATAACATAACATACAATACATATCACACGAACGTGCATAACTCAAGCAAGCACATAAGACCCTCTGGTCACACATTATTACCACTCTAGGTAAAGTATAGTGAGAAGACTCACCTCGAAGTAAGCAAGCTAATACACCTCGTACACGAATCACCGAATCAGCCTCCGCCTAATACATATGGTCATTATCTCTAAATAGACCAATTATACTAATAATCTCCTACTAACCCCTCTCTAACTATTGGTAAGGGTAAAAGACTACTCTACCCCTCCATGGTCTCCATTACTCATAGTTGGTCCCAACTCCAAAAGTCAACGGAAGTCAACTTGAGTCAACAATCCATGTTCACTCAACTCGTCAAGTGCACTTGGAGGACTCGTTGAGTCCCCTCATTCCCTCAAAGACCTTATGAAAACCAACTCTACTCGCCGAGTAGACCCGTCTACTCGTCGAGTTGCAGCGTGTCAGACTTTATCGGGTAAATCCTAATCGACTTGTCAAGTCTGCTCATGGACTCGGCGAGTTCATCTAGTACATACTCCCATTCAGACGTTTTGGGGTAGATCTATCACTCCAAACACTAGATCTAGGCTCCCTAGGCTCCAATGTCACTTAAAGCTTCGATGTTTACGTTCATGCATGGCATAAATGCTCCATAATGCCATTACAAGCTCCAAGGAAGGTTAAATGCATGTGGACCTGCCTATAACTCAATAAAGTTCGAATCTTTGGACTCTCAAGGCCTTCTCTAGTCTAGATTTGAGGTTCTAACCTCAAACCATGCACAAATAACTCAAGAACACAATATGATTTGGAAGAAAACCCTAGAAACTCCAAAAAAATGAGATCTAATGAATATGTGGCCAAGATGAGAGCTTTTTACCTCTGAATAGCAGCTAATGATAGAAGAATGCAAGATCCACAACTTTTCCTTGGATAGATCCACCAAGCTCTTCCAATTCTTCCTCCAAAATGCACAAGAATGCTCAAAATGGTCTCTCTCTCTCTCTCTCTACACAACGAAAGGAGCTGGTTAGGGTTTTTCTCTGTGAAGTATGGCCACCCAAGGAGGCTATAAGTGCCTTTAAATAGGTCCCAAACCTGGGGACTTAGGGTTTCTCATTCCAGTGCCTACTCGGCGAGTAGCCTCTTGGACTCGTCGAGTAGGTCATTAAACCTTGTGACCACGTGAAACTCGACTCAATGAGTCATAGCATCAACGCGTCGAGTCGCTCTATAAACTTCAAAAATAAATAATCAAAATGATGTACCTGGGATTCCGGATGTTACAATTCTCCCCCTCTAGAATCAGACTTCGCCCTTGAAGTCATGCTCCGCAAATAATTCTAGATGTTGCTCCCGCATCTCTGACTCCGGCTCCCAGGTCAACTCGGACCCCCTCCGATGTTGCCATTGGACTTGAACTAGGGGCACTTCCTTGTTCCTCAGAACTTTCACCTTTCGATCCAAAATCGCGATCAGCCTTTCAATATAATTCAGGCTCACATCCACCTGAATATCCTCTAGCAGTACCACTGCCGACTCATCGGACACTCACTTCCTTAACTGAGACACGTGGAAGGTGTTATAGATCTGACTCAATTCCGCAGGTAGCTCCAACTGGTATGCCACCCTGCCTACTCGGGCGGTCACTTTGAAAGGACCGATGTACCGGTGTCCAAGCTTGCCTCGTTTCCTGAATTGGATCACCCCTTTCCAAGGGGATACCTTCAGGAGTACAAAGTCTCCAACCTAAAACTCAAGCTCGGATCGTCGCCTGTCCGCATAACTGTTTTTGTGGCTTTGCACCGTCTATAATGTTTGTCTGACTTGCTGAATCTGCTCGGTCATTTTTCAGCACTATCTCCGTGACACCCATCACTCTTTGTCCCACTTCTCCCCAGCAAATGGGAGTCCGACACCTTCTCCCATATAGAAGTTCAAAGGGAGGCATACCAATACTCGAATGATAGTTTTTGTTGTAAGAAAACTTAGCCAGTGGTATGTAGGTGTCCCAACTTCCTCCGAAGTCCATGACACACGCACGCAACATGTACTCAAGCGTCTAAATTGTCCACTTGCTCTACCCTTTGGTTTGTAAGTCATACACTGTACTGAAATGCAAGCGCGTGCCCAACTCCTCATGAAACTTCTTCCAAAACCTGGAAGTAAAACGCACGTCCGGATCCGACACTATTGAAACCGGGACCCCATGACGTGCTACCACTTCTATCACATAGATCTCAGCCAATCTCTCCGTAGAAGAGCTCTCACTAATAGCAAGGAAGTGAGCACTCTTCATCAACCGGTCCACAATCACCCAAACCGCGTCAACTCCTCGCGTAGTCCTTGGCAACTTGGTGATAAAGCCCATCGATATCTGCTCCCACTTCCACTGGGGAATCTCAAGGGGCTGTAATGGACCACGTGGACACTACTGCTTTGCCTTAACCTCACGGCAGGCAAAGCACCTCTCAACTACCTAGGCAACATCCCTCTTCATAAAGGGCCACCAATAGTCTCTCTTCAGGTGTAAGTACATCTTAGTAGCCCCAGGATGGATCGAGAACTTCAATCTATGTGCCTCTTCCATCAGTATAAGCCGAGCTCCGCCTGTATAGGGGACCCAAATCCGCCCTGGAAAAGTTATAAGTCCTCGGTTATCCGTCATAAACTTGGACACCAACCCAATCACCCACTCCCTCTTGTGGTTCTGTTGTTTCACGGCTTCCGCCTGGGCTTTTCAAATGGTATCCAAGACTGGAGTCATCACTTTCATCCTCATACACACATCTCGAATCGGGGCACTCTCCACTCTACAACTCAGGGCGTCGGCCACCAGGTTAGCCTTGACCGGATGATACAGGATCTCACAGTCAAAGTATTTCACCACATCCAACCATCTCCTCTGCCGCATATTTAGGTTGGTTTGATCCATTAGATACTTCAGGCTCTTGTGGTCCATGTAAATGGTACACCTAACACCATACAAGTAGTGGCGCCAGATCTTGAGGGTGAACCCCACCGCCCCCAGCTCTAGGTCATGGGTGGGATATCTCATCTCATGAGGATTCAACCGCCTTGACGTGTATTCTATCAACAAAACCCTAGTACGCCCAACGTACTCATGAAGCCCCAAAATTACAAAATGCCATTTTGGTCTAATTTTCCACAATTCTCATATCAATGGCTAAAATGCAATTATTTCTTATACATAGGGTTAAAAATAGAAATACCTCAATATCAAGATGTTACAATTCTCCCCCACTTGAACTAGGCTTCGTCCTTGAAGTCCGCTACTGTAAACAACTCAGGGTAAAGCTCCCACATCTCTGTCATGGGCTCCCAAGTCTATTTGGAACCCTTTCGATGTTGTCACTAGACTTTGACCAAAGACACAACCTTGTTACGTAAGGCCTTCGTCTTCCGATCCAAAATCCTCACTGGTCTCTCTACATAATTCAGGCGATCATCAACCTGAATATACTCCAAGGGAACGACCGTTGAATCATTAGCCGCACACTTTCGGAGTTGAGAAACATGGAAAGTGTTGTGAATCTGACTGAGCTCCTCAGGGAAATCTAGCCTATAAGCTACCTTGCCAACCCTGGAAATCACCCGAAATAGACCAATATAATGGTTCCCTAACTTGACTCTCTTCTTGAAGCGTATTACACCCTTCCAGGGTGATACCTTTAGCAAAACCATGCCGCCAACCTGGAACTCCAACATATATCCACACTTGTCAGCGTAACTCTTCTGCCGACTCTGAGTTGTCTGCAGTCTCTGTCTAATCTACTAAATAAGTTCTGTCATCTAAAGGACTACCTCAATCCTTCCCATGACTCTATGACCAATCACTCCCTAATAAACTGGTGTATGACCCTTCTTCCCATATATGAGCTTGAAAGGTGGAAAACCGATACTGGAGAGATAACTGTTGTAAGAAAACTCAGCTAATGGAAGGTAGGAGTCCTAACTCCCACCGAAGTCTATGTTACAGGCCGTCAACTTGTCCCCAAGTGTCTGAATGGTCCACTTATTCTGACCGTCAGTCTGCGAATGATAAGCAGTGCTTAGATGCAACCTTATATCCAGTTCCTCATGGAACTTCTGCCAAAAACGAGATATGAACCGAACATCTTAATCAGATACAAGGAAGAATAAAATGCCATGTCGAGAAACAATCTTGTGCACATATAAATCAGCTAATTTCTCGGCTGAAGAACATTCCCGAATGGCTAGGAAGTGGGCGCTCTTGGTCGGACGGTCCACTATAACCTATATTGCATCAAATCCCTAAGCTAACCAAGGTAACTTAGTGATGAAATCCATAGTAATATGTTCCTATTTCAAGATGGGAATATCCAGTGGCTGCAACTTGCCTTGCAACCTCTGGTGCTCAGTCTTGAACATCCGATAGCTCAAGCACCTCTCAACATACCAGGCTATCTCCCTTTTCATGCACGACCACCAGTAATAAAGCCTGAAATCTCGATACATCTTTTTAGATTCTAAGTGTATCAAAACCCTGGATTTTTACGCATCCTACAACATATTCTACGTGATCCCACCAAAATCTGGCACCCTAACCCATCTATACGGGGTCAATAATCCATGACTGTCAGTAGTAAACTTGTCAATCTCACCCCTGGTTCTCTCATGTTTCCAATTCTCCTTCTTGAATCCTTTATCTTGAGCCTCCCTAATAAAATCCAATAATTGTGAATCAATCGAAATCCTTATACATGGGATATCAAAAGCTGAACTAGCCATCTTGCAGCTCAAAGCATCAGTGACCACATTCCCTTTTCCTGGGTGATACAAAATATCGCAGTCATAATCCTTAACCACGTCAAGCCACCTACGTTGTCTCATATTTAGATTTGGCTGATCCATGAGAAATCTGAAACTCTTGTGATCTATGTAGATAGTACACCCGACACCATACAAATAATGCCACAAAATCTTGAGAGCAAACACAACTGCTCCTAACTCCAAATCATGCGTCAGATAACGAACCTCAAGTGGCCTCAGTTGTCGAGAAGCATAAGCAATAACCCTCCCTGGTTGCATAAGAACTGCCCCCAAACCGATGATGGATGCATCACAAAATACCATAAAATCCTCAACACCCTGAGGGAGGGTCAACATTGGGGCCTCACATAACTTCAACCTCCAAGTCTCGAATACAACCTACTGCTCAGGATACAAGTGAAAATCCATGCCCTTCCTCAGCAGACGAATGAGGGGTAAATCAATCTTGGAGAAGTCTTGAATAAATCTCCGATAATACCCTGCTAATCCCAAGAAATTCCTGATCTCCGAGGGAGACTTCAGAACCTTCCACTGCATCACGGCCTTAATCTTGGCTGGATCGACCAAGATCCCGTTCTGATGAATGAGGTGCCCCAAGAATTGGACCTCTTGTAATAAAAAATCACACTTAGAGAACCTGGCATACAACCGTTGTTGCCTAAAAAATCCCATAATCTCTCGAAGGTGCTCCTCATGCTGCTCACTGGTCTTGGAATACACCAAGATATCATCAATGAAAACAATGACTAATCAATCGAGTATCGGCCTACATACCCGATTTATCAAATCCATAAATGTCGCAGGCGCATTGGTAAGCCCACATGACATCACTATGAACTCATAATGATCATAACGAGTCTGAAACACAGTCTTCTCCACTTCCTCCTATCTAACCCACATCTGATGATACCCCAAACTAAAATCGATCTTGGAGAACCAAGATGCACCCTGCAACTGATCTAAGTGCCAATCAATCCTCAGAAGTGGGTAACATTTCATCACCATAAACTTGTTCAACTCCCGGTAATCAATGCACGTCCGGTGTGAACCATCCTTATTTTTAACAAACAAGATCGGTGCTCCCCACGACGAACTGCTCAGTCTAATAAATTGTTTGCTCAATAACTCCTAAGGTGCCAATAGATATGACGTGTTGGCATCGGAGCCCCATTTGCAACCAAATCCATCTTGAACTCAACTTGCCTCTCAGTAGGCATGCCGGGTAACTCCTCCGAAAACACATTTACAAACTCTCTAACAACAGGAACATCTGAAACCAAAACCTGCTTCCTAGCTCGACTGTCAACCACACATGCAAGATAACCCCTACAACCATGCTGAATATACTGTCGAGCCCTGGCAACAGAACAAAAGACCGACCTAATCCTGGTAACCTCTCCATATATAACCAGTTCTCCCCCACTTGGGGGTCGAACTTACATCCGCTGCCCTTGCAGTCAATCATATCCCCAAACCTTCTCAACCAATCCGTCCCTACTATCACACACACATCTCCCATAATAATAGTAGTAAGATCAATTAGATAAGACACCCTAAAGATCTCCAAGACACAACCTTGATAAACGATCGATGCAAAAAACCATGTGCTTGTTAGTGATATTATTGGATTAGGTGTCTAAGCCCATAACTATAATTGGTACATACTTGAATTGATAGTGGTATGATCCTTTTGGGTAGCCTTCACACTTGAAACTAGACAGGATGATTGATTAAGGAAGAGGAAGAATTTATTAATTGATTAATAAATTGGAATAAATGATTTATTAATATGTTATGGGAATAATATATTAATTAGTAATCATACTATTAATTAATATTTAATCAGAAATTAATTTGAAATTAAATTTAGGATTAAAAAAATTAATTAAAAGTGCAGGGTCTAAAAGTGCAATTGTTCAATAGTTGAGTAAAACGGTCCAGAACTAGGGGTGTTCGTTTGGATGGATCGGTTTGATCCGATCCAATCAAGTGAATCCAAATTGATTTCGGTTTTCAAAACATGGATCCGAATAGTCCAAACTAAATTCAAATCCGATCTGATCTGATCCAATTACAATTCGGTTGGATCGGTTTTTATAATTCGGTGTTCAAAAACCAAACATTTTAAAACGGCATATAATTATAATATTACCCAATTTTACACAAGAAGCGAAAAAAAATTATTTAGTTGTGATTTGAAATTTATAAACAACTACTAAGCAGATATATTATAGTTAAATATTTTATAGATAGAAAACTTTTGAGAGATAATACATATTAATGTTTTTTTATCGAGTGAAATGTTTTGAACCTATATGAAAAAAATAAATTACAAAATTAATAGATAACTATAGATATATATTATAAATAAATGAATAATAAATCTTTATTCGGTTTTTTTGGACTAATCGGTTCTTATTATATAAACCAAAACCAATCCGAAATCCAAAATAATAATTCGGTTTTGTTGAAAACCAATCCAAAAATCCGAATATTTGAACCAAATAGTCCAATTCAAATTGTCCAATTGGACAATTCAGTTTTACCCAAATAGTGAACAACCTATCCAGAACCTTCCTAGGGAAGGAGAGGACGAAATTGATGATATATATAAGATTAGTCTAGAAGTTATAGAATATCCTATCATATATATATATATATATATATATATATATATATATATATATATATATATATATATATATAATCAAAGGAGATTGGTAATTACCATATTTGAGATTAGGGTTATACATAGCATCCTTGGTATACTATATAAAGGGTTCTAACCCTTAGAAATTTGGCCACTCTTTAGAAGAAGCAAGAATCAGAATTTTGATCTCCTCCTCCTCTCTCGGATCATTCTCTTGCATTGTGCCTTTGTGAGCCATTAGAGGTGTTACACTTGTGACACTAAGTTCTCAAGCTTCAAGATTTACAAGGGAATTATTGTTATTACAATATAACAATCAAGGTATGTAACCTAACCCTAGTTTTATATAGACCTTGAAAATTATGTTACATCCTAGGGTTTCTCTTTTTTGTGTTCAAGTTTGCATGTTTGATTAGAGAAAACCTAGATCCAAAGCATTAGGGTTGCATGCACACATAGAAATTGTTGTTATGCTCAAAACCTATCAGTGGTATCAAAGTCTAGGATTAGTTTTCTTTTGAATATGATGCAATTGTGAATTGTTCAAAGGAAAAGGGAACATAATTGACATTCTGTTCATCAAACTCATCGAGTTGGTCTTTGAACCTAACGAGTTGACATGTAACTTGAAGTGGTAATTGCCCAACTCAACGAGTTGCACTGTTAGATCCTAAATTTTGGTTTTGATAATTGTCTCATGGATTGGTTTCGATAATTACCTTAAATTCGTTTTAATTGTTTAAAATTGGGTATCTTAATCAATAATTTTGTATCCTTATCATGAAATCATGATTGGGTTAAAGTTTTTGATAAAGATAAAATTAATTTGTAAATTTAATTATTAAAAAAATTTAACCTAGTATTTTTGAAAAGTTTTAAAAATACATCCTTGGTTTTAAAATTTAAAATTTAAATTAAATAGTTTAATTTTGAAAATTTTAAATTTAAGAACCCTAGTGTTATAAAAGTTAATATATATATATATATATATGTGTGTGTGTGTGTGTGTGTGTGTATATGTATAAGAAAAAGTCAATCTTTTTGTTAGTAGGCCTCATTCATGAAACCGGTCTATAAGGAGGGTAGAAGGAAACTACCTATAAAATGGCGGTTGAATGGGTGTCCTCTCTCACCGATCACTTCCTTGATTGGTGGAGGTTCGTTAGCCGAACGGATTTAATAGGACACTTAATTCTCATTAATAAGTATAATGGAATATATAAAGTAACTAAATGTTTTTATTATATTCCTAGTGTTAGTTACTTTAAGAAAATGTGAATTTGATGCTAATCCATGAAATTGCACATTGCACTTTACAAAATTCGTTAGTGGAGCGTGTGTGGTTAACCAACACACTAATATGGACTAATAAAGGATGGAAATGGGTAGCTCGTAAATTATCATTGATTAATGGAGCGTGTGTGGTTAACCGGCACATTCATTAGATGATAAATGACATCAAGTGTACCAAGCTTATTTTCATGATTATTCACACCTTGTTTGTGATCCTCGGTATCCCAATCACAAATGGAAGAGGCATAATCGAGATTAAAATGCCATTGAATAGTTCAATGAATCTCAAAAGATCTAGGAATTTCATTTAAAACTTAATTCGATTAAAATTTCGTTTTTTATGGTGGTGAAATTGGTAAATCGTCATGTACTTACCTTTAAATAATTTGCAATTGGATTATGGCATCCCTCTTCTGAATTGTGAATTATTTACTTGGATCCTAGCCTTAATATTTCATTTGGTTGTTATATTAAGGATTTGATTATCTAATCAAATCTTATCCTTTTCTTTTACAGATGTCAACTTCAAACAACGGTTTCGGCTCCTCCAACAACTTCTCGTTCTTAAGCATCTGCATGAAGGCCACCTTTGATCCTTCTAATTTTAATGATTGGATCTGTAACATCATAATGGACTTGTGTTTTGAGGACAAAGAATACGTTCTCAAAAAGGAGCTGAATGAGATTGATGAAACTAAATCTACTCCCAAACAAATTTATGAATATAGGAGATATTGCAATGCTGCTACCAAAGTGTCATGCTTCATGGTGGCTACAAGGTGTGGTTTTTATATTTGCTCTGACTTGCAGGGATAAAAAAGAAGTGCAAATGTGGAGCATGGGAAGATGAACCTAATTATAGGCAATAGGAGATCGTAACATGTTACCAAGATTAGTGTTTATTCTTTAGTGCTTAGTAGTGGGTTATGTTTAGATTTAAATAATTGTTACTACTCATCAGATATGAAAAGAAATATTATTTCATGTCATGGTTTATATAGACAAAGTTTTAGATTTTCTTTTGATACTGAGAATGGTTTTATTCATGCTGATTATAATGGTTTATTTTATTTTGAAGCAATACCTTGTCATGGTGTGTATGAAACTGTGATGGTTGTAGACAATTTAGGAAATACTATGTCGTAAATTGATTCTTCAAAGGGTTTTGACAAAGCATGCTTGTGGCATTGTCGTCTTGGATATGTCAACAAGAAACTCATTTCGCAACTCCAAAAGGATAGAGTGTTGGAATCATTCGACTTAAGGTTGGATGATACATGCAAGTCTTGTTTTCTTAGAAAGATGACTAAATCACCTTTAACAGGTTCATGTAAAAGAGGTCAAGGATTTTTGGATCTTATACACATGGATGTGTGTGGGCCCTTCAGATCCACCACAAGGGATGCAAATCAATTTTATGTGACTTTTACCGGTGATTATAGCATATATGGATATATCTACTTAATCAAGCATAAGTCAGAAACCATTGAAAAGATCAAATAATTCAAACATGAAGTCGAAAATCAATTGGGCAGAAAGATCAAGATGCTCAGATCTAATAAAGGTGGTGAGTATCTTAGTATCGAGTTCCATGACTACCTCAAGGAATGTGGAATTGTTTTACAATTGACACCTCCTAGGACACCACAACTTAATGGTGTGGAAGAGAGGCATAATCGAACCTTGTTGGACATGGTTCGTTCCATGATGAGTCAAGCTTCACTGCCAATCTAATTCTGGGGGTATGCCTTAGATACCACCGCCTACATTCTTAATCTTGCTCCAACAAAGAAGGTTGCCAAAACACCTCACGAGATGTGGACATGGGAGGTTCCCTCATTGGCACATATCAAGGTTTGGGGTTGTGAAGCTTTCATTAGACTAGAAACTTAAAATAAGATTAAACCTCGAAGTGAGCGATGTATTTTCATCGGCTATCCATAGAAGTCCTTTGGATACTTGTTCTACAGACCTAGTGAGAATCTGGTCTTCGTAGCACGAATGGGAGTTTTCATGAGAGAGAACTCATATCAAAGAGGACAGTCGGAGTGCAATTGATCTTGAAGAAATTCAAGAGCCAAGCGATGAAGGAACCTCTAACATTAGCACTCAACTCGAGGAAGAAATTCCCGTTGAACCTATTGACGAGTCGTTACCTCTTAGATGTTCCACTCGAGTTAGAATGACACTAGAGTTCTATGGTTTCCATATAACTACGGATGGTGATACGTTTATGAGTGATACTACAATGGTAAATTTGGACGATCCTTTTAACTATAAGGAAGCCATGGTAGGCTCTGATTCTGCTAAATGGAAAGAGGCAATGGTCAACGAGATACAATCCATGTATGACAATTAAGTTTGGAACTTGGTTGACAATGTACCAGGTCGTAGGACAGTTGGGTGCAAATGGATCTTCAAGAAGAAGACCGACATAGATGGAAAGGTGCAAACCTTCAAGGCTGGACTGGTTGTGAAGGGCTTTACTCAAACCCCAGGGGTTGACTATGATGAGACATTCGCACCGGTGGCCAAGATTAAATCTTAGGGTTATGTTAGCCATAGCTGCATTTCATAAATATGCAATTTGGCAGATGGATGTCAAAACTGCTTTCCTTAATGGAAAGTTGGCTGAGGATGTTTACATGAGTCAGCCAGAGGGTTTTGTGGATGCTAAATACCCCACTAGAGTGTGTAAGCTTGAGAAATCGATCTATGGATTGAAACAACCTTGTCGCATGGAAACTTTGCTTTGATGAGAAAGTCAAAGAGTTTGGTTTCTCTAGAAATGAGGATGAATCTTGTGTATATGTCAAAGCTAGTGGGAGTATAGTCACTTTCCTGCTATTGTATGGTGATTACATACTACTTATAGGAAACGACATTCCAACCTTGCAGGAAGTTAAGTCCTGGCTTAGAAAGTGTTTCGCTATGAATGATCTAGGAGAGGATGCTTACATTCTAGGAATAAGGGTTTTAAGAAATAAGAGTAGAAGACTAATTGGACGTCAAAGTACGTATTTGGATAAGGTGCTAAACGTTTTAGCATGGAGAATTCAAAGAAAAGGGAGTTACCTATCCAAAGTAATACCAAGATGAGTGAGACTCAGAGCCCGAGTACCGATGCTGAGATACCAGAAACGAGTCGAGTTCCATATTCTTCCACCGTTGGATCGATCATGTATGTTATGACATGTACTCGCCCTGACGTGGCTTTTACGTTGAGCATGGTTAGTCGATATCAGGGAAATTTGGGTAAAGCTCATTGGATAGTGGTTAAGAACATCCTTAAGTATCTGTGAAGAACTAAGGACTGGGTCCTTGTGCTTCGTGACAATGATGACTTAAGAGTTACTGGGTATAGTGATGCCAACTTTCAGATAGATAGAGACAACTTCCATTCTCAGTCATGTTGGGTGTTTAGGCTTAATGGAGGAGCAGTGACTTGGAAAAGTTCCAAGTAGGAGACTGTGGTTGATTCTACTTGTGAATCATAGTATATTGTTGGAAGCGAAGCATCAAAGGAGGCTATATGGATGAAGAACTTCCTTGGAGACCTTGGAGTAGTACCATCCATTAAGGAGTCGATGTAAATTTTCTACGATAATGAAGGAGCGGTTACCTTGACCAAGGAACCAAGAGATCATGGTATATCTAGACATATCTAAAGAAAATATAACTTTATCAGACATCGTGTATAAGAAGGAAACCTTGTTGGTAAGAGGGTATCATCATATAAGAATCATGTTGATCCCCTCACAAATGGTCTTAGTAGGATTAAGCACGTTCAGCACGCAAGGATCATTGGTCTGAAGGATGATATTAGTTTTAGTGATTAGGTAGTTATTTAGAAAGTTGTAACAAGTAAATTTAATTCACATTTGGTGATTAAATAATAGAGACTTATTTATGAGTATCGATTACTATCTTTTGTCAATTGTTTATCATTGTGTTTCTTTCACATGTTTTACTTCCCGAATAATTGGATTATTCAAATATCCACAATCGATCATACTTTGGAAGTAAGTAGTGAATTAAGGCTATCATGAATTGGATTGTAGATTGTCTAACTGTTTAGACATAACAATGGTTTGCTGCAACATTCACGAGTACTTTTGAAATGGGGATTTAAGTATTGGATTAAACCCACGCTCAATCAAAACCTAGATCCAAAGCATTAGGGTTGCATGCACAAATAGGAATTGTTGTTATGCTCAAAACCCATCAGATATAAACTCGCAATGGACACTCCAACTCTCAAAGAGTCATATCCAAATGTCATCTAAAAGACGAAGATACAAAGGATCGACTCGCACCTGAGTCAAAAAGCACAAGAGAAGGCGATGAATTCACTAAGATGGTACCTAGTAGAATTATAAACATAAGCATACAAATAAATATTTCGACATAATAATAATATAGAAACATACCAGTAACGACGTCTTGCGCCACCCTGGCGTCTTCAGCTATGAACTGGAAAGCATGACCCTGAGCCCTCGGGGGCTCCACTCTGCCCTGGCGTCCATCTGTGATCCTCAAAGTAGTCGGTATCGGAGTATGCACTGTTCTTGCAGCGAGTAAGGGACATTTGGCCTTCACATGTCCAACCTACTCATAGTGGTAACAAATACTGGTTCTCGGTACCAGGGCCTGCCGACGACAATACTTCGCATAATGCCCAATCTTAACATAATTGTGGCACCTAGAAGAAGAACGATAAGCACCCTCATGAACCTTGCCGCACTTCCTAAAAGTGCGGCCCTCTCTCCCCCAAAACGTGAATCAACAAGCTTGAACTACTTCGCTGTCGGTTGTGACTGAACGAGAACATGCTGCTGCTCCCTCGTCTGAAGCTCCATCTCGATCTCTCACCTCCTCGTAGCATCCTGAAGCTTGGCAAGGGTACCAAAAAATTGGGTGGATACAAACTGCCAGATATCCAACTTGAGCAAGCTCAAGTATTGGGTCATCTGAGCCTGCTCGGAAGCAACAAACGCAAGGCATAAAAGAGCCCTCTCCTTGAACATCTCGGTAATCTCCGTCACTGTCTCAGTTGTCTGTCTCAGATCCAGGTACTCCTGATCCAGTCTTTCCCTCTCCACCAGGGGAACATATCTTCTACGTAACATCTCCAAGAACTGCACCCAAGAAACAGCAGCCCTCTGCTCAATTGTATACAAACCAGTCACTAATCTTTACCAATCCTTCGACCCAGACCAAAGAAAGTTCAGGGCGCACTTACCTTCTGGTCATTCGAGCATGAACATGTGAAGAAATGACCCTCCACATCAGACAACCAACTCATCCATACAATTGTGTTTTTGACCCCATCAAACTCCAAGGGCTTCATATTGTCAAAGTCTCGATACTGAAAAAGATCTCTCCCCTAGAATCCCCACAGTAGCAACAACTGCGGTAGCTACAGTAATAACAGTCTCAGAAAGAGAAACATTGTGATCATCAAAGAGTGCAATCATAGCGGTCTTAATAGACCCAAACATCTCCGATATAGAACCCCAAACAACAACGACCACCTCAGTGGCAATGATCTCCTGAATCTGATTATCAAATAATCCTCTCATCTACACCATACTAAAAATGAACCAAAATACATCAGAAATATCACAATTCACATTACTACAATCACATGATGAAACCAAACCCTCAGGGTTTGTGACTTCCTTGCTACGCATACGGGTCCTGTGCTTTCAGTAGTACGGGCTCGTACTACCTTCCACACCAACCCATATTTTTTTCAATGATCATAAAAACCACCCAAAAACAAATATAAGCATTAAAATATGCATAAATTCTATCCTCGCTCTTTCCAGAGTGGCTAATCATTCCTTATCTGACAGGCATCTCTCACACATACTCACTAAAGAAACTTCCACCAACCCTGCATCCACCCGTGCATGCTAAACATACATAACGTTGGATCCTATAGATAATTGAATATCTGATTCTACCCTAAGCCCACAACTAGACAAGGAACAGGAAATAAGGCTAAACCAAACATTCTTAGGCTATAAAATCTTAGTTATGTACTCATGCAACCCCCAAAATTCGAAAGATGCCATTTTGGTCCAATTTGCCAAAATTCTCATATCAAGGGCTAAATGAAATTAATCCTCATACTTAGGGTTAAAAATGGAAACACCTCAATATCAAGATGTTACATGCAGGAACAGTAGACGGATCTACCCAATACTTTTTTAAAAGTTTACCCCCCAAAAGTATAGGAAGTTTTGAGGAGCTATGTCAAAAGTTTTGCAATAGTTTCATTCAACATAGAAGGTTCCAATAGTAGGAACATGCACTATACACCTACCGAAAAAGAGTAGGGGAGGCTAACAAGGCCTATTTCAAAAGATTCAACAAAATCAGCCGAAGGATGCCAACGAGAGATTAGCTCATGATTATAGTTGTGTTTATCTATGGTCTCTTAGAAGGACATCTATTTTTTAAGATGGTAGGGAGAGATTGGGTAAACATAGAGGAGATGATATGTACAGTTAATCGATACCTAAGGCAAGAGGCAGAAAGCACAGAAAAAGCAAGAATGAAGGGAAAAGCAATTGCCAGAGGAGGAAGGCGAGAAGAGAAAGATAAACAGTAACAGGGGCCAAAACCGATAACCATTCCCATCTCGGTTAAAATAGAAGGTTCACTTAGAAGGCAAGAGGGAAGTAGCTTGACTGCTTTAATCCATACCGACAGGAAACATATGAAGCATACACTCCTAGAAGTCCGAATAAAGGAAGTACTGACAGATCTGAGAAATACCCCCGAGATACCAACAAATATTATGTCTTTCACAAAATTTTGGGCCATGCTACAGAGGATTGTGAAAGCCTCAAGAGAGAAAAGGAGAAATATCAGTCACATAAGGCAGGGGGAGAACCAACTTCCAAGAAAGAAGAAGTACGAACTTAAAATGTTGAGATCGCCATGATACAAGGAGGGGGAGGATTTGATGTCGAGCCAATGAAAAAACAGAAAGATGAAGGAAACAGTATCCGTGACAGACCACGTCAATGAGAGGATCACGTTTTGATTGATAAAGGCATTCTCCAACATGTATGAAAAGACATCCACAACAAACAAGGTTTTTTTGATTAGACAATTCGTAAACACAAAGATGAAGGAAGCAATGTCCGTGACAGACCACGTCAAGGAGTTCAACTCGATAATATCTTGGTTAGGATCTGTTGAAATTAAATTCGAAGATGAAGTCTAGGCTTTACTATTATTATCTTTTTTGACCGAAAGTTGGGCTAGAATAGTTACTATAGTTAGTAGTTCTTCAGGAACTACGAAACTCACATTCGAAAGCATCAGAGATCTGATTCCCGATGAAGATGTTTGGAGAAGAAATGTAGGAGAAGGTTCCACCAATTTACACAATATGAAAGGGAGGGGCAGGAAATAAAAAAGAGGTGGATACGGAAGAAAAAGATCAAAGTCAATGAAGAGAGGACAGTCAAGGAGCATAAAAGAATTTGTCTATTGGAACTGTAATGAAATACGACATTTCATAAATAAATGTCCTTAACCTCCTACTAATAATGGCAAGAAGGAGATGAATGTGGCTGAATATTGATGATGCATCAATTTGTTGTGTAGAAAATTCAGTTGAGTCTTGGGTGATGGATTCAAGAGCATCGTTTGAGGCTTGCCACAACAAAGAAATCATGAGATATTTCAAACGTTACAACAGTATTGTTCATCTAGCATATGGTAAAATTATGAAGATCACTGGTATTTGTAACGTCCCATAAATACTGAGTAAAAATTTCATTTTTAAATAAGTTGATGTCATTCATTCACTGTCTCAAAAGATGATCATAGTCAAAGTATTCTAAAAAAATTACAGTAAAATCATAAACAATTAATGTGTAATACATCTTTAGGGGATGCAGTGCGACCAAGTTGAGTCCTTCCTTTTGAAATCAGAAGTACCTGAAAACATTTTAAACTTAAACTGTAAGTGTAACACTTGTGTTTCTAGCCTAGACATTTATATTGAGGTGATAGTCTAGGTTAACCTTTGTAACTCATTTTGAAGAAATGAAAAGGAATTATGTGAATATTATGTGAATTATGTGTTTTATGCTTAATTATTAGGGCTTAATTAATTATGAATAAAAATAAGGGCCAAAATTAAAGTGTGAGATAAGCCCGATATCTTTACCTAAATTTGTAGTGGTCGAAACAAGGATTTCGGGGATATAAAGAATACCAAAATCCAAGTTATAACGAAGAAGTTATGACATGTCGAAGTTTCGCGACAAAACCGGCACAATGCTAAATGTTGTAAAAAGTGAGTTTTTGATAAACTACTTTTTAGACTTAGTGATCTAGACGAAAATCGTAGTATTCGTTAAACCGAGAAGTTCAATAAAAAGAACGCCCAAATCTGACTTCATATGAGGAAGTTATGATTTTTCGAAGTTTCAGCTTAACAGTAGACAGCTAAAAACTCGAATTTTAGATCGAGAGATTTTAGCCGACACAAACTAAAAAAGAATCGAAGATCTCGTCATTAGTAGCACAACGGTAAAAAGTCTGACGAAAACGGACGTCGGATAAAGAAGTTATGAATTTTTAACGGATTTCTTGTCCCGGTCTGTTAAAAATAATAATAATAAAATTAAATTCAAAATTAGCCGATGAAGTCTAAACGGAAGTTGTAGAGCGTAATTTTAGCTACGCGTGCATATAAAGAACGACAAAAACGGAGCTCGTATGCAAAAGTTATGGATTTTAGAAGTTTTGGCGCGAAAATCGAGAAAATTCGCATAGTCACGAGTTGCCACGTCACCCTCGCTGAAAAAGTGCCATGTATCCGAAATTTGGATGTGTCATCCGAGCTGCTGAGTCATCCGAAGGGGTCCAGTGAGGATCCGACGCGTGTCCAGAATGTTGCTGAGTCATCCGACGCAGGCCCCCTTTTCCTGGTGTCCGAACCCTCGTAGAAGCCACGAGCTTCCCTCATCGGATCCGGACTTCGGTCCAATCACAGGCCGCCAGCAGCTCCTTCGTACACGCAGACCATGTGCGAGCCACCTACCTGCGAGCCTCGGATCTTCGCCACCTGGAGGCTTCTCAGCCATCCGATCAGAAGTTTCCCCCTATAAATAGAAGGGTGCGAACCCTCCCGACTAGAATTTAGAAATTGGCAATTTTTGCCCCTTTTTTACTATTTTGGCTATTTTCACATCCCCCGAAGCCCCGGTACTTATTCCAAATCCTGGAATACCCCATGAAGTGCCTGAGAAGCCCGGAAAATTTATCTTTTCGGTTTCGAAGCCCGACCTTTGCAGAGCCCGATTTCTCAATAAAACTTCCGGTTTTATTAGAACCGATCGTTTTAGGAAACGAATTGCTGCCCGATTATCATCAAATCATGTGAGTGTATAGTCACCTTCATCTTAAACCTAGATATGAAGTTTTTTACATGAAATACGTGCTACGTGTAATTATATTAATTGTTTAACTGAGGTGACTGTTGAATTGATGTTTTTTACAAGTTTTAAACTGTATATGTATTTTTATCTACAAATATGTTGGGTAAAACATGGGTAGATAGTGATGTGTGATAAAATAAAAGTGATGAGAGGCCTCGATGTGATTTGAGATCCAGTCATCTAGCGGAGTTTGGATGACGACCACAGACTTTCTAGACAGCCCAGTGGGAAACATTAGCAGGTCTGCAACCTGTAGGTGTTAATGAACTAAGAGTGTTCATTCGCTGTACTCCATCCCCCTCATGGTTGCCTTTAGGACTTGTATGGCTGAGGAAACCCCTTAGCAGTAGTGTCCATCCCGATGATATTCTTTAATCTAGGTCCCTTGTGATAAGTGTTTAGGGACGTAAAGTGAGGATAACGGGAACGGGTAATCAGGGTTATTGTTGATAGATGAACTTAGTAAGTTTATTATTATTGTGGGTTGAAAGCCTATTATGCTCACCGGGCTCCCAATCCTGACCCACTCAGTTTTTTTATATTACAGGTAGTGGACCCCGAGCATAGTCGGAGGACGATGAGAGATTTTTGGATTATAGGCCAGTAGTTGTAAATAACTATTGAAAGGCTTATAAGGTCTTGTTTATGCTTTTGATCTGTATCGGAACATGACATCCCGAGGTTTTGATATGAAATGAAACTATACATTTCTTAAAGAAGGTTTTGATAAACCTTTATCATGTTTTGTTTTGAGAACAAATTCTGCAACATCTTTTAAAAAGATTTCTCTGATTTTATTTTAAAAAGCATAAATTAAATCGGTCTTTTCTGGCTGAGAAATTAGGGGATGTCGCAGTAAGCACAAAGCTTAATGAGTTCCCCAGAATACCCCATACTAAACATATATAACAACTTGAAACTAAATTGGGTATATTTCACTCCCTGAGTTTATTTCGACTCCTTCAGTATATTTCAACCAGTATGAGTCTATATCACCCCCAGAGTCTATTTTAACTCCTTTAGTATCTTCAACGGGTACTGGGTATTTCACCTCCTGAGTCTATTTCACCTACTTCGGTATCTTTCAACTAGTAGGGGTCTATTTCACTCCCTACAACTAAGCATACAATCATATCAGCAAGAGTCATAAAGAAAACAAGCACATACATGCATATCAACAAGTGTCACAAAGACAACTATCATCCTAAAAGCATAATCCAGTGGGTCGGTATTGGTGCCTTTAACCCATGACTACAGTGAAGAGACTCACATGAACTATTCAACAAAAGCCTAATTGTTACATCAACAATAGAACATCCAATCCAAGCTTCCTAAATCCAATCTAAAACCAATCCTTAGTCAAATGCTCAATTCTACCCAAGTCTGACTAAAAGTCAAATTGGTCAAAAAGTCAACATTCAAAGCTAAGTTCAAAATTGCCAACTACAGCCCTTCACTTTGTGGTCTTCCTTTGCCACTTTATGGGCATAAAATGCCAAAATAGTCATTGATTTCCTAGTCGCCACGGCATCGCAGCCTAAGGCCACGCCGTGGGAACTCGTCTGAATAGCTCAAACGAGCTTAATCCATTTTCTTCTGATTTCAAGAGCTCCAAAGCTCATATATGACCCTATCCAAGGTATTAATGGATAAATTTTCTAAATTTATCCATTAGGAAGGTCCAAAACACCAAGATCTAGATTTTAAGTATCAAAGGACCTAAAAATGCATCTTTCTTAACTTAATCCATTAAGTCCAAGTCTCCAACTTTCAGATCTGAATCAGCAAGATGTCTAGATGGATAAAGTTTCTAACTTTATCCATTAGAATGTCACAATCTTTCAAGATCTAAACTTTAATTCACCAAAAGGGGCTAAAGGAACATGATAACTTGCATGGAAAAATAGGAAGGAAAAAGGTCATAACTTTCCTCGTACATGAGGTCCATGAAGCATTCTAAGCTGATAAAAAGATGTTGGAGTCCACTCAACTCCAAGAATACCATAAAACGGACCAAAAGTTCCAACAACCTCAAATGACAATATATAAAAAAAACTAGATAGCAAGATTGGAACTTTATACTTACATAGTCCAGAAATGTAGTGTCTTTGATGGATCTAAAGCTGAAGCATCATTCCTTACAACCAAAAGAGGCTTCTTGATCTTTAACTTCATCAAAATATCATAAAAAAACACCCAAAAGAGGAGAGAGAACAGAGGAGAAGCATAAATCTTGAAGGTGGAGGCTAGGGTTTCTCCCAAGGGGTCCTAGAAGTGGTGGAGGTTGCTAAAATGCCCAAAAATCTAGAACCTTATGCTTAAATACATTGAAAACCATAAAATCATGGGCTTGGTCCTGACAGATCGCCATGTCATGGGGTCTTATCGCTAGTTAGTGGCGACGGTTTTCACATAAATCCATCTCAACTTTAAGCAACTAGAACTTCTTCGTTTTAACTCTGTTTTTGGTGATATTTATATCCACGAAAAGGTATTGACGAGTCCCAAACTTCTATATAGTTAATGTTGGATTAACACATGTCGAAATAAAAACCATAACCAATGAAGGAAGTCTGAAACATCATTTTTCCTATTTTACCCTTTGACTCCAAAACAAAAACCAAGGGCTTAGATCACATAACCAATGTTATCAACATTTGATAGGGTCAAACCCTTTTCCCTTGAAAACTAAGGCCTTTACTTCATCCATTTGTTGTCTATAATCCCAAAATAAGAAACTTATTGAAACAAGATGTTATAGTATTAGAGATGTAACTTTAAAAACTTCAATGGGTACTACTTGGATTTTGAAGGATGTGAAATACATTCCTGACCTAAAGAAAATGTTGATCTAAGTAGGACACTTTGATGAAGAGAGACATGATGTAAAGTTTGGAAAAGGTAAATGGAAGGTTATTAAAGGGAACTTGGTCATTACTCATGGAAAGAAGAGGGGAACTCTATATATGGTGGGTTGACCTTAGGATAAGCAAATACAACTATTGGAGATGAGGAGTCCTCTACTTTATGGCACAAATGACTTGGCCATATGAGTGAGAATGGAATGAAGATTATTGCTTCAAAGGGTAGGATCCCATAATTGAATAATATGACAGTCGACTTCTATGAACCATGCGTATTTGGAACAGAAAAGAGTTACTTTCATAAAGACTGGTCAGCCACCAAAATCAGAGAAGCTGGAGGTTCCTGGTGTTACGTTACCTTTATAGATGATGCTACAAGAAAGATATGGGTTTAATTTTTGAAAAATAAATCTAACATTTTTTCTAGTTTTAAAAGGTTCAAAGCTGCCATGGAGAACAAGACGAATATGAAGATAAAATGTTAGAATTTAGATCATGGGGGTGAGCACAACAGCAAGGAGTTTACTGATTACTATGCAGAACAAGTAACTAGTATGTTGAAGACTGTTCCAGAAACACCTCAGCAAAACGATGTTGCATAGAGGATTAACACAACATTAAACGAGAGAGCTAAAAGCATGAGGTTACATACAGGGATGCCAAAAATGTTATGAGCAGACGCAATGAAAATACAGGTACATACCTTATAAATCATGGACCCTCAGTCCCCACTAGGTTTAAAATTCTAGAAGAGGAATGGTAGAAAAGGGAAGTATCTCTCTAACCTTAAAGTATTTGGTTGTCATGCTTATGTCAAGGTTAAAGATGCAGAAAAAGACAAACTTGAAGCCAAAGCTAAAAAGTGTATCTATTGGGCACTGGATGGATGATATGGGTTATAGATGCTCAGATAATCAAATGATGAAAGTGATCAGGAGTAGAGATGTCACTTTTAGTGAAGATGCCCTCTATAAATATGATCTAGCTATAGCTCCAAGCAAAAGCAAACAAAGTCAGAAGGTAATGTTTGAAGAATTGACTGATGCTGATGTTTACAAACTAAAACTGGTGAACGCTCACAAAATAGTGGGTGTGCTGAAAAGACAATAAATAATGAAGTCAGTGGGAGTTCTGAAGAAGATAAAGACTCAGAAACCGAAATCCCAAATCAGTCAGGAAATGAAATGTAACGACCCAATTTTCACGTCCAAAAATTTCATTTTATATTAAGTGATTTGCAAAACATTTGTAACAGAATATCATCTGATCATATCACTTAATAAAAACATGTCTCGTTTCTGGAAACCGAATCGTAAAACATAATAATGTCAGAGTACAAACCCCAGAATAACCCATAGTGCGGAAAACAAAGAGTGTGTGTATGATGTGCAGCTACCGCGCCAGCTCCTTCCCCTTCGCTGAAGAGGTACCTGAAACCAAAACAGTAAACTGTAAGCACGAAGCTTATTGAGTTCCCCCATCACACCACAACCCATTCAATCATATAGCATACATACTGTCGGGCAATTCTGGGGTGCCCGACCTACCCGGTACGGCCATTCTGGGGTGCCGACCTACCCATGCGGCCATTCTGGGGTGCCATCCTACCGATGCGGCCTTTCTGGGGTGCCGTCCTGCCCATGTCATGCCATTCTGGGGTGCTGACCTACCCGTCGGTCCTAACAACCGAACCTCGGGGACTATTCCACCTCTTAGTGCTACTATCACATATTTCATAATGTAAACATACTATCAGACATATCTAGAGTGTCCGAACTACCCTTCGGTCCTAACAACCGAACTTGGGGACTATTCCCCTCCTACTACCGCTATCACATATAACATATCATGTCAGCATATAAACATATCAGCACATATTATCAGACGTATCTAGGGTGTCTGACCTACCCTTCGGTCCAAACAACCAAACTCTACTACTATCACATATAACATATCATGCCAGCATATAACATATCAGGTAGTAGCAAACCTAGATGATATCACAAAGACAATCATCTAACATACAACTCCTACTGGTGGGTCGGCATTGTGGCCGTAGACCCACCGCTACTGGAAGGTAACTCACCTCGTAGTAGCTGCTGTTCTTTGCGGGAATCCTCTGACTGCTGTCGCTGCTGCTCTAAAAATCCTCTGGCTATAATTCCCACAAAACACTTAGTCATACAGTACTAACGGCTGTTACGGTAAAATGACCATATTAACCCTGACCAAATCAAATTCAAAGTCAACTTCTAGTTGACCTGACTCATCGAGTTGGCTCTCCAACTCGTCGAGTCCCTATCCTTCCATTTGTCCTTATACGCGTCTCTACTCATCGAGTTAGGAAATGAATCGACGAGTTTCCCTTCTAAATGAACATCGACTGAATCTTCATCCGACTCGCCGAGTTGTATAAACAACTCATCAAGTTCATCTTCAACTGATACACAGGTCCTGTCCTTGACTTGCCGAGTCTGCTTATGCATTCGTCGAGTCCCATGAACTTCCAGAACAATGGCTTAGTCCAGAACGTTGGGTCACTCCCCGGGACCCCCTAAAGCCTTTCCACACTCAACTGGGTGCTTATGACCCTCAACTGATATGGGACAGAAACCTAGGACTCGCCGAGTCCAAGAATGGACTCGTCGAGTTGGTCACATCCACTCACTAGATCCTTGATTTTTGATGTACAACCCTTGATCAAAAGATAGATCTATGCTTCTACAATCGATCTAGCACGTAAAGTTACAACCTTTATGTGTTTGCATGGGACTTTGAGCTCAAAAGGTCCTTAAACAAGCTCTTTCAAATCATGGGTCCTTCTTTGAGTGCAAGAGCCACTCCTTTCTGCCTTGTAACCCCTCTAAGGACCTAGATCCGAAACATCAACTCCAAACCATGCTTGCAATCATGGTTGGTGATCAAAATGGCTTAGAAAAGCCCTAAAACTCCACAAAATGGGATCTAACCAATGAACTAACAAGGTATAGACTTTATACCTTCTAAAGATTGCAAATGATGCCCAAAATCGAATCCTTCTAGCCTCCTCTTGATCTTTCAAGCTTTTCCGTCCTTCCTTGGTTCACAAAAGCACCAAAATCACTCCAAATGCCTTGGATTGCTTCAATAACAGCTAGGGTTTGCTATGGGGGTCTTCTTGGAGCAAATGGGACGAAGGAGGCCGAGTTAAGGTGTTTAAATAGGGTGCAAACCCTCGGATTAGGGTTTTTGTCTAAACAGGGCCTACTCGCCGAGTCCACAGCTTAAACCCCGCGTCTCATCCCGCTTCTACTCGGCGAGTTGGTCCTTCAATGTCACAACTATGAATTTTGATGCCTTGTAAACATTGAAGAATGATAACAAATGTGAACCAACAATGTGAAATCATGTTGGATGCTTATTCAATAACAACAAAATTTCAATCAAACACTTCATACAAGCACTGCAATTGGTCAACAAAGAATTGGAAACCCTAGAAATCCCGGTTTAAGTCCATTCTGGACTAGGATTTCCTTATTGGGCCCAATAGGCCAAAAAGCTTCCAATTTGACTATCTTGGGCTTAGAACTCTTAAATGGGCTCTAATTGGACCCACTTCCATATATTTTAAATATTTTGGGCCATATTGGGCCTAGAATGAAATAAAATACCTAAATGGACCTTATTGATCCATAACTAACCTAATTTAGCCCTAATAGGTCATAAAAATCATATTTATATTTATTTGGGCCAAAAATCACCTAACTTAACCATAAAATGGGCTTAATCATTCAAAGCCCAAAAAATTTTCTCTTTTCCTCTCCATTTTCGGCCCAAGCCCACAAAGAAAAGAAGAGTTGACTTTGTGGTGCCAACTCATTTTTACCTAATGGACTTCCATGCAAGCTCTCATACTTCCATGCAACAATCCCATCACTCCCTCTCTTCTTCTCCCTTTCTTCCTCCCGGCTGAATCCAAACAAACACACACCCACACTTCACTCAAAAAAATTCTCTCAAGAAGCTCTCTCCATTTCTCTCCAAATTTTCGAGATCTAAGAGGTTTTTGAAGGAGTTTCTTCCACAAAAATCATCATTCAAGGTAAGTTGGTGCTTAAATCTATGATCTAACTCACTTCTTTTCATCAAAAATCACCTCTTAATCCATTCAAATTCATGATCTTGCATCTTAGAACCCACTAAGTTCGAGATCCATCCAAGGAACTTGCTAGGACCGAAATAGCACCAAACTTCTCCCAATCTTCTTCAAAACCGAAACCACAACTCAAGGTGAGTTTTATACCCCTTTCTTTTCGTTTTTATGAGTTTTATGGGGGAGAATACAAGAAAATGTGTAGATCTATGTGTATGCTATGTGTGATTTGATGCATGTATGTGTGTGATTTCATGTGTTTTGTGATGAATCTGTTACCAAAAAGGGTGTAAACCTGAGATCTATGACATGAGAAAGGAAACAAACATAATGTAAGCTATTTTACACTAAAAAAGTCAAGAATAATAGCTTATGAGGTCATGATGAACATATTCTAACATAAAACCCATTTTGGGCTTAAATTGTCAAAAATACAAAACTTGGGGTACAAATCGACAAGTCACGGTTTCTTGAAGGTCAAAAGGGTCAAAACAGTTTCTATAATCATTTTTCTGAACATTAGAATTTTCAAGGGACTTAAAATGTAAATTTTTAGCTTAATGGGCTAATTTTGGGCTTTTCGGCCCAATAAGCCTCAAAATGCAAAAAATGATAAATTTTAGGGGCTGAAATGAAACTTTCTATAAAACAGGGGGTAATTAGCATGACAAAATCATTTTATGGGTCAAAAATGCTTTTCACTATCAAAAGGGACCAAAAATGTAAAGTTTTTTTAGATTTTGGGCCAAAACTGTAAAAGTTGTGAAAAATGGGGTTCTAACCGAGAAACACTATTCTGGAGGGGCTGAAGTTGTCAACAAAATAAATTTTGGGTTAAAATTGTGTTTTCATCAAATAAATAATACAAAAGTGTCAAGAAAAGGTTTTAAGGACTAAAAGTGAAATTCTTTTATATAAAAGGACCAAAAGTGTTATTTTTATAAAAGAAGGATAGTGTAAAGGTCAAATTCCACTTTTAAACAAATTAACTCATTAATACAAAATACAAGATCCACGACTACTGACGAAACGGAAAACAAATACACTCTCAACAACAAATATCGTTACAAACGAAGTGATTCGGTCTTTAATCAATACAAAACAACTAGCGTTAAACCAAATTATCTAAATAAATACGCGATAACTACGATGAGCAAACTTACAAACTTTGGGCTTGGAAGTTTCAAATCATGCTTGTTGGGCCTTGCTAGCCCATTAACATGATCTTTGGGCCCACAGGGAATATGCTTATGTGCTATTGGGCCTCCTATGACCCGATTTCATGTAAAAGGACTTTCAATGGCTCTAATGTGCTATTGGGCCCTAGTGGACCATTAGTATTGCTAGTAAGGTCAAGAAATCAAATGCGAGTTGGGCTAACGTGCCTTTTGCATTCCCGAGAGCCTAAATAACTCATGGAATATAACGGGACTTCGTACTCCCCTTTTTCCTCGTTTGTTAGGCTTACGAGTAATCAAGGTAAACAGATTCAGAGCATCAATCAAAAGTAATCATGGTTGTTGGATTAAGTGAGTAGTGACGGGCGACGCCTCTAAGGATCGTTCGAAACCTGTAGTTATAAACTAGACATTTCCAAATGCATGATTATAACGACTCACAAACCCTAATTAATCCAAAGCCACTCAAGAAATCAATAATCAATCGTCGTGACGGTATAACAGATTGGGAAATCACTGTGTTTTATGTAATGGGAAAACATCGGGTTTTCCTGGGAAGTTCAACATTTTCACTTGTACGATCATTACAGAAGTTCAACAATTATGCATGTTTTGAAAATCAACAAGCATATATTCACGGATCTTCACACTTTTCATAAACAATGATCTTTTCAGAAAATATCGGATTTTCTGGGTTTTACAAACTACACCAAATCATTTTACCATAACATTGCTTATGAACTCACCAACATTTCATATGTTGACGTTTTTCAAAATTAACTTGTATTCTCAGGTAACAGGTAAACCGGAGAATAAGTACCAAGTAATGTCAGGGTGTTTTGCTTATGATATCTATCAGACAGATTATGTTATGAAATTGTAATGTTTAAAACATTGTACTGGATGTAAACAATATCAGTTGTATCATTTCAATGCTTGGTGATGATTTATGTTATGATTCATGTATATTCATTGTGATGGTATTCAATTTAAGTCACAAGAGCCCTCAGACGTTTCCGCCGTCTGGTTCAGGGGTGTGACATTCAACTCGCCGAGTCCAAGGCCAAAAATGCAAAAATATAATAAAAGAATATGTACCAAGAACCAGGTGCTACAAATCTCCCCCACTTATTTTAGACTTCGTCCTCGAAGTCTGCTGTTCGATCCTGAAACAGCTCGGGGTAATGCTCCATCATCTCATTCGTCGGCTCCCAAGTCCACTCCGACCCCTTCCGGTGCTACCATTGCACCTTCACGAGTTCCACTCTTTTGTTCCTCAAATCCTTCGACTTCCAGTCGAGGATTGCCACCGGTCTCTCAATGTAGTTCAGGCTGTCATCAACCTGAATGTCCTCCAAGGGTACCACTGCTGAGGCATCCACCAGGCACTTTCGCAGCTGAGAAACATGGAAAGTTTTGAGTATCTAAATG
The DNA here is from genome assembly GCF_002870075.4 of Lactuca sativa. Lineage (NCBI taxonomy): Eukaryota > Viridiplantae > Streptophyta > Magnoliopsida > Asterales > Asteraceae > Lactuca > Lactuca sativa. Next base: position 177,706,387 of record NC_056626.2, on the reverse strand, counting down.
AGTTCGGCTGGCAAGTCCAGCCTATACGCCACCTTGCCCACCCGGGCTATAACCCTGAACGGTCTGATGTACCTGGGGCCCAACTTGCCCCGTTTCCTGAATCGGATAACGCCTTTCCATGGCGACACCTTCAGGAGAACCATATCCCCGACCTGGAATTCCAGGTCCCCCGACCTGGAATTCCAGGTCTGATTGGCGCTTATCGGCATAGCTTTTCTGCCGACTCTGAGCAGTCTGAAGCCTGCTCCGGACCTGTTGAATCTTCTCTGTCGTCTTGAGCACTACCTCAGTGCTCCCCATTACCCTCTGGCCAACCTCGCCCCAACATATCGGGGTCCTACACTTCCTCCCATATAGCATTTCGAAGGGGAGGACGATCAATGCTCGCATGATAACTATTGTTATAGGAGAACTCTGCCAATGGAAGGTAGGTATCCCAACTACCTCCGAAGTATAATACGCATGCCCGCAGCATGTCCTCCAAGTTCTGGATGGTCCGTTCACTCTAACCATCCGTCTGCGGGTGAAAGGCGGTGCTAAAATGCAGACGAGTACCCAACTCGTCATGAAACTTCCTCCAAAACCTGGAAGTGAACTGCACATCCCTGTCTGAAATCACAGAAAATGACACACCATGCCGCGCCACCACCTCCCGGATATAGATGTCAGCCAACTTCTCAGCCGAGATGCTCTCCAGAATTGGGATAAAATGGGCGTTCTTGGTCAATCGATCGACGATGACCCAGATCGAATCCACTCCCCGAGCGGTCCTGGGAAGCTTGGTGATAAAATCCATCGTGATGTCTTCCCATTTCCACAGCGGAATATCCAACGGCTGCATCTTGCCGTGAGGTCTCTGATGCTCAGTCTTGACCTTTCTGCAGGTTAAGCACCGCTCCACGAACCATGCCACATCCCGCTTCATGCAGGGTCACCAATAGTCCAGACGAAGATTCATATACATCTTTGTCGCCCCGGGATGAATGGAGAACTGAGATTTGTGTGCCTCCTCCATCAGAACCTGGCGCACACCCCCGTGGTATGGCACCCACACCCTACAGTGTAGTGTCAGTAATCCTCGGCTGTCATAGTCGAAGGAGGAAACCTGTCCCACGATCTACTCGCTCTTCCGATGTTCCTCCTTCATGGCCTCCCGAATCCGCTCCAACAGCGGAGTCACCACCGCCATCCTCAGGCAGATATCCCTGATCAGCGCTGCCTTGCAGCTAAGCGCGTCGGCCACCACATTGGCCTTACCCGGGTGATAAAGGATCTCGCAATCGTAATCCTTTACCACGTCCATCCACCGACGTTGCCTCATGTTTAGATTCGGCTGATCCATGAGGTACCTCAAACTCTTATGGTACGTGTAGATGGTACAGCGAACCCCATAGAGGTAATGACGCCAAATCTTGAGGGCGAATACAACAGCCCCCAACTCCAAATCATGCGTCGGGTAGTTCGCCTCGTGAGGCTTTAGCTGCCTCGACGCGTAGGCGATGACATGCCCTCTCTGCATCAATACTGCGCCCAAACCTGAGATGGACGCATCGCAGTACACAACAAACTCCTCCATGCCCTCAGGCAGGGCTAAGATTGGCGCCTCGCACAATCTCTGTCTCAGTGTCTCGAACGCGGCCTGCTGTTCAGGCCCCCAACGAAAGACCATGGCCTTCCATGTTAGCTTGGTCAGGGGCACGACTATCTTGGAGAAATCCTAGATGAATCTTCGATAATAGCCGGCTAATCCTAGGAAACTCCGAATCTCGGATGGAGACTTCTGAACCTCCCATCTCATCACGGCCTCCACCTTGGCCGGGTCCACTAAGATCCCGTTCCGGTTGACGAGATGCCCAAGGAACTGCACCTCGCGCAACCATAACTCACACTTGGAGAACTTAGCATACAAGTTCTCCCTCCTCAAAGTCTCCAGAACCTCTCGTAGATGCTCCTCGTGCTCCTCCTGCGTCTTGGAGTAAACCAAGATATCATTAATAAACACTATCACAGACCGGTCTTAAATCGGTCTACAAATGCGGTTCATGAGGTCCGTGAACGCGGCAGGAGCATTGGTGAGCCCGAAGGGCATCACCACAAACTCGTAGTGGCCATAGCGCGTCCGAAACGCAGTCTTCTGCACATCCTCCTCTCTGACCCTCATCTGATGGTATCCTAAACACAGATCAATCTTGGAGAACCAAGATGCTCCCTGTAGTTGGTCAAAGAGGTCATCAATCCTCAGGAGTGGGTAACGGTTCTTCACCGTTACCTCGTTCAGCTCCCGGTAATCTATACACATCCGATGCGACCCGTCCTTCTTCCTCACAAACAGAATCGGGGCTCCCCAGGGAGAGCTACTTGGTCTAATGAATCCCTTGTCTAACAGCTCCTGCAGCTGTGTAGACAACTCCTGCATCTCGGGGAGGAGCCAACCGATAAGGTGCCTTGGCTATCGGAGCGGCACCAGGGACTAGGTCGATTCTAAACTCAAACTGTCTCTCCGAAGGTATCCCTGGCAACTCCTCGGGGAATACATCCGTAAACTCTCGCACTATGGGCACTTCGTCCACTATCGCCTTACCCGCCTCCCGGGTATCCATAACATAAGCGACATATCTTGTGCAACCCTGCTGAAGGTAACACCTAGCTCTCGTTGTTGAACATACTGCTGGTCCTTGATGTGGCCTCTCGCCCTGAACTACCAACTCTCCCCCACTTGGGGTCCTGATCCGAACCAGCTGTTGTACGCAATCTATCACTGCTCCATTGGGGCTCAACCAATCCATGCCTATAATCACCTTGTTCCCTCTCAACGGAATAGGAACCAGGTCCACCAGATAACACTCCTCAAATAATCTCAACACATAGTCTCGGAATACCGTCGATGCTCGCACCGATCGGTCATCTGCAATCTCTACCTCTAAAGGGCAATCCAACATGCCCGAAGACTCAAGAAACTTCTTGCTAAGCGTAAGAGAGACAAATGATTGGTTAGCCCCCGAATCAAATAGTACCTGAACTGGGATACCGTTCACATGGAACGATCCTAAACAGAGCACATGCATAACTTATCAAAATTACAGCAGCGCATCATAAAGCATAAAGATAGGAAATCATACCCGTCACCACATCGGGTGCAGCGCGTGCCTCCTCAGAAAAGATAAAAAAGAGGTGTAATATGGTTATTTTAGAATCATTTAATCACCTTAATGACCAAGGTTCTAAATAACGTAAAGCATGACTTGGCGATAATGTCAAGCCTCAAGTTTTTTCAAGCCGTGGCGAGCCATGTCGTATGTAATGCGTGACTTAAGGCGAAAATTTTGTATATAATTCATAATTTTTTTATATATTTTCTATTATTATTCATTTTTATATAACATATATGACTTAAGACAACATTTTGTTAAAGCTTAGCGACAAGTATAAGCCTTGGAGCCATGGTGTACCATGACAAAGCCATGACGAGCTTTTTAAAACCTTATTAATGACTAAAACCTATGGGTTTACAAACCATGAGAATAAATGTAAACTTTCTAAAACTATGACCAAACCTATATAAAGGTGCATACCACAGGGACCAAAACTGTAATTTACTCTTGATTCAAGAAAACCCACTTGTTTATAATTTAACTTGTACAAGAATGATGCAAGCCAATGCCGAAATGATGGTGTTCTTTTGGGCACATTGACCTAAATTAAGGAAAATCCCATACTAACATCATTACTATCAACCCCTAATCATTGCTTACAAGAACCTTTTTGGTACCCCTAAAAAACAACCTTTATGTTCTATTCTCAAAATTTGAATCCATAAACAAAATCCCATTAATTCAAGAAAGCTTCATTCATTCATTCATTCAAATCTCAAACACTTGAATACAATTTACACAACACCCATGTTCGAATTTCTATCCTATTGAAGTAGCAAGAAAAAGGATTTCTTGTTTACATCTATGCAATTGATCCTATTGAGGTGAAATAACACATTCATAATCTAAATCGTTAACCAAAACCACTCTCACAAATCAAAAGCTTCTTGAACTTGATAACAACTCTTCTGCATCTTTAAACCACTTAAACTATATCTTGACGCCACTATTTCATTAAGAGACAATCTTTTCTTAGGCCCTGATTCCGGCCTTTGTTTAGGGGCACTATGCGACCTCAGTTTTGCCTTTGATGACTGTGTGCTCGCCATGTAACTTGGGTGGTTTGAATATGGCCGGAAAAATCCATCCCCACATACACTTTTTGCAGGAGTCGCCGGAGCATTTGACCGGAATCTTGGAGTGCTTTGAGCTGTGTTGGAGAATTTGTATTCATCACCCGCGAATCCCCATTCTAAATCTTGAAGATTGTGGAACTCTGGAATTGAGATACATGCGGGGTTCGAGCAAGGTAGGGGAGACGAGATGTTGTTGGAATGGAATTGTGATTCCTCCCCGGAATCAGATGTACAAGTGTTGATGCGTCTGGATCTTGTGTGTGGTCTGTAGGTGTCGATTTCGACTATTTTTGGACTCCCATCGTAGCAATTTGTTGAAGATTCGTAAGCTGAGTGTCGTTTACTATGGAATTCGTTTCTCTCAATCTCAAATCTCCCCTGGAGGATCAAAAATGTCAAAAAAGTAACAGATGGAGGACCAAAAGTGAAAAATTGAAGCTTACAATGGATTTTCTATGGCGCAATTCGTGATCTTTTGTGAATGAACGACGAGCCCTTTCCGATCTGATTGCAGCTTGTGCTCTAATGAGAGCTTGCATACTATGAAGAGTGGCGGCTGCTCTTTTCCTCACGAGAAAACCTCGTACAAGAGCTTGTAATTTCACTAATCCTTTTAGAGCTCTGAACGCTTTGCGAGCCTGTGATAAAGTTACGAAAAAACATGATTATGAATCCAAATTGAAACCAAATTAGTTAGCAAAGAGGGAAATGATGGATTAGTATTCACCAAATGGGATCTAAACACTTTTTGAATCATAACGGCGGCGCGTTTTTCTTTTCCACCGGCGTACAGGCTTCCTCTGCTCTGGTTTGTGAGCCGGACAACAGCCACGGCGGCCTGTGCCGCTGCCACGGCGGCATCTGCAGCAGCAGCGGTGGCGGCAGCGACGGCAATTGCGTGTTTGTTCTGTTCCTTTTCTGTCTCCGACATGTAAGATCTCAACCAAGTTGCGTCACTTCCTGTTGCCGATGACTGATTAAACTTAGACATCTTCGCCGGCACCGGCGCCGGAAACTGGGATTCCTTCAATGGTTTTCCGAAGCTCCATCTTTTCTTGTCTTTCCGGTCGCCTGAATTCAAATTGTTTACGTTTTCTTTATCTTTCATACCCAACAGACCTTTAAACCACCTCGATGCTTTCCCCATATCTTTCTCTAGATTCAAAAATGGAAATTTAGAGAGAGAGAGAAACAGAGATTCAAATACAAAACACAGGAGATATTTATCGAGAGAGATAAGTTTACTGTTTACTGAAAGAAAAGAAAGAAAAGAGCCAAGTGTTTATTATCAGTGAAGGAACATTTGGAAGGACATTTAGAATCTTTTACAAGTTGGAAATGCAGAGAGGTGGTGTGGTGAGAGAGAAAGGGTGTTCGTTAAAAAATGTAAACAAAAAGGTATCAAACCTTAAAATAATACTCTTTTGAGAGATAATGTATGGGTTTTGTTTTTGAATTTTTATTCTTGTATTTCTGACATAACCTCGTGATGAACTGCATTACAAGACAAAAAGGTGATGCAGAAAGAAACAAAGGAAAAAGTTGGAAAAAGAGACACCATCTTGGTTTTAGATTTTGGAGAAAAACTAAACCAAATGCTTCTACTTACATCTACTTCTTGTTTTGAAAACCTCAATCAAGAAATCCTTAAATAACTACAAATTTACACAAATGGTCCTCCTGTTTGACAGAAAATACAACTATAAATCGTTTTGAGAAATGTTTAACATGTTTAGTTCTTTTAAGTTTTAACATGCAAACCATGGGTCTTTTTAACTTTTAAGTAAGTTATTTTCGGGTTTAAAAAGCACATGATTTGTCCTTGTGTTGGCATAAAAGGACTCGTCTTGTTTATTTTAAATCTAAAAATGACCAAGTCATATTTAAATTTGGAAACTCTCCAATAAAATTATAATATTTTATGTTAATTTACAGTTTAATTCTAAATTTTAATTTTTGAATAAAAAAGTGCATATTATTTTATATTTTGTTCAAATTAACAAAATAATCCTTATTTTTTTCCAAAAAAAAATAACAGATTGTTGTATAAAATTACACAATCATTAATTTTCTGTTAAAAAAATAAATATTGAGATTAAAATGTATACTGACCAAAATATTTGGATTTTATTGAAAATTTCCTTAAATTTTTCTTAAAAAAAACTTTCATGTATATTTTTACCAACCATAAGGACCATTTATGTAATTTTGTTTTAAATATATAAACTAAAACAAGAAAGGAGGGAAGTTTGAAATGAAAACAATAAGTAATTATAATAAAGAAAAAGAACATAAAGACTTCCACATGTACACAATCTAAACTTGGTAACAAATTTGTTCAAGAAAAAGCACAATCATCTTCTACCTCCCTTTATACATTATCCAGTCAAACAAACAAAGAATCACAGACAAAATCGATTGAAGTTGAAACTTTTTAAAAAATCCTTGTAAAAGTAGCAATTATGATGTCACCAGATACTCAAATGGCCACACACCCAGTTCCTAAATTTCAAAAAAACACTCATTTAGCTTCTTTCCCTTTGTCAATATCTACAAACCTGTCACAACCAATGTTACTTACACACATACACATGCACAAAATCCAATCAAACAATCCAACGAATTACAGACAAAATCAATTAAAACCTCAAAAAATGGTTTAGAAAAAAGAAATTATGTTGTCAACACGTTCATTAAAAATACTCAAGTGGCGAAATACTTGATACCCACCTCCTTAATTTTCAAAAACAACACTCAATTTCGGTTCTTCCCTCTTTTCAAAACCTGCAAACCCTAATTTTGTAGGAGGAATTTAATTTTCAGATATTTGAAATTGAAAGCGAATTGGGTGAATTTGAATAACGCGATAATAGCTTTAATGGAGTAATGAATTACTGATGCTTCTTGCATGATAATGATCTGTAAATAAGGTATACGACGACTGAATTTGTCTGATGGAGTTCTTTGGTGCTGGGTAGATAATGAATTTTAATGAAGATGCTTCAAACTGGTCTTCACATAAATCTCTCTGCCAAATTCGTGCAGAATCTCAGGCAATAATACATAGATGAAATTAAGGAGGGATGTTAATTCGTACGAATGGGACTTGGAAAAAAAATGTACAGGAAAATTTGGTTGTAGAGAATTAATTAAATTACAATTTTTATGAAGGTATGTATTACATTTTGAATTTAAAATGGCATATTCGTTTAGTTTTTATAGTTTTAATAATAGAACAAGCTATTAATTTGCAAAGTATATTTAAAAATGTTAATATTGAGCTATATCTTAATATTAAAAGATCTTCAATCCAATTTCATATTTTAATTTTAATTTTATTTGAAATTTTAGTTTTGATCTATATATATATATATATATATATATATATATATATATATATATATATATATATATATATATATATATATATATATATATATATATATATATATGGTTCAGTTGAGAAAATAAAAAAGGTTGAGAATGGGTGAATCATTCTCAACCACTCATTTAATCTAAGCATAAAAAAACACGGTGACAAACTTGTAATATATTAATAACCTTCAATCTCAAATACGTAACTATAGAGAATTCGATAATAGTTCGTTCATCATCAAAATTTTTCCTTCAACCTTCAATAATCATCCAGATTTCTTCAACTAAACCGGAATTTCTTCGTTGTTCATGAAATTGGAATCGGAGTTCTTGACTCGCAGTCACAGTCGACATTGAAGGACTCAGAATCGGTACTCACAGGTTCCCAATCGGATTTTCGGAAATCAAAGTCAAAATGAGAAATCGATCAGACATAGGATGCCGCATCTGAATTCGAAATCGGAAGTATATGATGATTTGGAATTGATAACTTGATGTTTTTAACATTTTAAAAATAGTTAACTTGTATGCACTCCAACTGTTTGATGAAATGCATAAACTAAATTACCACGTTATATTCACATATGAATATGTGTTTCTCACCTGAATCAATATATGATTATTAACAAATATGCAAGTCTGTATGTTATTCATATGTGAATAACATATAAAAATTATACATATTTGTCAAAATACCTTCAAATATTCATAAGTGAATATATTAACAAGTGAATATACCTTGTGATATTCATATGTGAATATACTGCGTAATATTCATAAGTGAATATATCATCTAATATTCACAAATGAATATACAATGTAATATTCACATGTGATATATCATGTAATACTATATAATATTCACAAATGAAATATCATTTAATATTCATAAGTGAATATATCATCTAATATTCACAAGTGAATATACTATGTTAATATTCACAAGTGAATGCATCGTCAATATTAAAATATGAATATACTATGTTTATTATATGTTATATTCATATGAATGATACTTAAATTGTAAAAAAAAATCATATTTTTTATTCATAAGTGAATAACGAATGTACTTTAATAAAATCTTATGCATTTTTATTCAGTTATGAATAACGATAGCTGAAAATATAAAAAAAAAATTATTTTATCTTAAAACTATATCAATATGGATGTCTATTTGTAGAGAATAAAAAATCATGAATTTTGGTATATTTAAAATCATTTTTTGATAAAAATAGCTTTTAAAAATTAAAAAAAAACGAAAAAAACTATGTTTTTGTATATATTAAGGTAATGATTAACATAGTTTAAGGAAATATGTTTTGTTGGAAAACACATGTGCATTCCTTTCCCATTTCCGCCGGTACGTTTGAGGCTTTTGCGGTAAAAATAAATGATTGGCTGAGAATGATTCCCCCATTCTCAACCTTTTTTTCTCAATTGAACCCTCCTATATATATATATATATATATATATATATATATATATATATATATATATATATATATATATATATATATGCCTAGGTTATTCTATTCAAACTAATTATTATGTTATTGTATGCATAAATATGGGCCAATCATTTTACTTATTTTAAGAAAGTGATTAATACATATTATTGAATTAAAAATAATCGAAAAATATCATCTAGTTTAACTAGAAGGGTATTTTAGTCAATTAACATAGATTTAATAAAGGAAGTTTTCATATTTTAAGGGATCATAGATTCTATTAATTTTAAAAATCTGATTTTACAAATTATTAGGTTTTTAATTCGAACATTCTGACAGAATGTTTGAATATATACAAAAATAAGAAAATTCTTGAACCATAAAATAATAAAAATATTCTTGAACATATTTTTCTTGTAGAATAACAAATTCTCGAACCAGCAATTTAAGAATTAAAACAAAAATTATATTAATTCTTATAGAATACATGTAACAATTGCTAAGAAATACATTTATTGTTAAAGAATAAAACTAAAAAAAACTTTGAAAATGGAAAAAAAAACATCAAAATCTAACAACTACTAATACATTCTAAAAGAATAATGTGGCCCGTTTCAATTTTGTGGTCCGTTCTTCAAGCATCAACTTCTGTGATTCCAACATAATTGGAATTCGTGATTCCATTCCAACATAATTGGTATTCGTGATTCCATTCCAATAAAATTGGAATCTCACTAATATCATCCATTGAATTATCTACATAAACATACTTGATACCTTTTCAGAATTCAACATTGTCAAGATCCTGCACTGTCCACATAAATGAAGTGTTAAATTAGAAAAAAAACATAAATTGAAATATGAATCAATTCATAAAATGCAGCCAAAAAACTGGTCAAGAACAAACTGTATGAACATAAATTGTGGTGGTTTCATCGAATATGAAACCAGGCTCTGAATAAACATAAATTGAGTAATTCGCTGCATCAACATTTTGCAGATATGTTATTTACTCTATGGATTTATGGACAAGAGAACAAATCCCAGCAATTTAAGATCTATGAATGATCCATGGAAGTGTTTGAAATTAAATTACTAGCTATCAATGAAGTTTTGGGTGTTTAGATAAAACATATTCTTCAATTTGCTATAATCGCTTTCAAATAGTGCATCTAAACACCCCTGATTCGTTTAAATTTGTAGTAATTCAATGTTGATTAAATCAAGCTATGTATTCATCTGATTAACCATATTTAAATCCAATCAAATGATACAGAAATGTTTTTAGCACTAACTTCGAAGAAGCTTTGGCAGAGGAAATCAAGGGGCAGATCGCGACGGACTAGAAACAAGTAAGCAATTCTAGGGTTTCCTTCAAAACCCTCATCATCGATCATCGGAAGCTGAGATCGCCGATAAACTCGACCCGAAGAAGAATGTGGGGAAGTATCATAATAAAACTGAATCCATGCAAGTGTCATGACTAAAAAAATGATGCTCATAAGAATCAAAAGCTTCCAAATAAGCCACAAATTCTGGGATTTTGAAAACAATGAAGATCCTGTCGATTGTCCCCATTGATCGACTGGTCCCTTAGCTTGATCTAATGAACGGTTGAACATGAATGGGTACATTCAAATTCAAAAATCGAATTCAATTATTGATGGGGATCAGTGGAAGTTTTTTTTTATGGTGGAATAGGGTTTTTGACAGTGAACGACATATATAAGAATGAGAATAAATTAGGTCAAAGTCAAAATAACTAGCATAGTTTTAGTAAGTATTTGTGGAAGTAATTTATAAAATTACTTTATTACCCTTATTTATTTAATTAATTATTTAATTTTTTATTTAATTTTGATTGGCCCACATTTATACACAATAATTAGTTTAAACAAATGAACCTAGCTCTCTCTCTCTCTCTCTCTCTCTCTCTATATATATATATATATATATATATATATATATAGAGAGAGAGAGAGAGAGAGAGAGCTAGGTTCATTTGTTTAAAGTAAGTATTGTGTTATTGTATGAATAAATGTGAGCCAATCAAAATTAAACAAATAATTAAATAATTAAATAAATAAATAAGGGTAATTTAGTAATTTGTTTAGTAACTTCCAAAATTAATCCCTATAATCATGATATTGACCTAAATAAATAAACGTGTCTTCCTCAGTCTCCCACCCGATAAAGCCCTAGCATCGAGTATTTACGCTTTCAGATCATAAAGAAGGCCGGAGAAAACGAAGCTTACAGGCGACCATCATCGATCTTGTAGACAGATGCAGGTGAGTCTTCCAACCACCATCGCCGATCAATACCATCACCCACCACCAAGCTACCATCGCCCCCATCGACCTTCTTAGGGGTTGATGTTGTCTGGCAATCATTTTTCACTCCTCCGCCGAGAGCATAATGTCGGGAGAGTTAATCGACGATTGGTTCCTGATAATTGGTCCTAGTGGTAAACCGGCAAAACCTAACACCACAATACTACAAGGTGAGATTGGTTAGAGAACCTAGCAAACCATTGCCAAGTGGTTGGGATTTAACTCTTGGGGAATTGTTGAAATACAAATTATATTGTTTGACTTTTTTCTAGGTTTTCTGATTCATATTTACAGAGAGAAAATGGTGAGAGCGCCATGCTGCGAGAAGACAATATTGAAGCGAGGACCATGGGCACAAGAAGAAGACAACCTTCTAATCGATTACATCAACAAAAACGTCCATGGAAGCTGGCGATCTCTCCTAAAACTCGTTGGTATGTATCTCGATCTTCGTTTTTTCTATCTTCTCGATCGGAGTTCATATCATTTCTTTCTGTTGTTGATTTGTTGCGGATTTGATGTCCACCATGAAATCAACGCGATAAAGTTTAGGAAAATCTAGTACGATTTTGATTCATAGTTAATGTGTTTCACACCAATTGCTCAGTTTGACTTTATATTCTTGGAATTTTGCTCTGTAATTCACAAATTAGATGTTGATCTTAAATGTGTTTCACACCAATTGCTTAGTTTGTAGTGGGACTGCTTCAGGGTCTGGTTAACCCTAGTAAACTAAATTCGAAAGTTTTGATATGTTTGACTTTTTTCTACTTCTTGTTACTTTTGGCTTCTTCATATTTGTTGGTTTTTGCTACTAAGTTAATTTGACTGGACTCTAATCTATAATGGGTTTAACCAAAAATTGGGATTGGAACTTTGTAAAATCTAGTCAATTTGAAGTGGAATCACTTAAGGGTAAAAGCTCAAATCTTGAATTCTTGTAGTTCAAGAATGTTGATTTCTCTATTTGCATTGGTATTTACTTTTGTTGGTCTGTGGTTTTCTGTTTGTACTTTTTGGATTTCAGAATCTTAGATCGATAAAGTTGTATTCTTTTATCTTATTGTTTGAAATCTTTTATTTGTCAATGTAGATTGACTGTTCAGAATCTTGATTGATAAAGTTCTAATATTTTTGTTTCTTGTATCCAAATCATATCAAGAAAACTCACCCACAGGTAAACATAATTTGTTTTGTTAACACAGGAGTTGAGTTTTTAGTTGGGTTACTGAAATATTTGGGTTTCAAAACAATGGCTATGTTACAGTACTCTCTTTAGTGTTGTGAACACTTTGGTCGTGATTAGTTGATGTTATGAACACTTAGTGCGAATTCTATGAACGAGTTTCTATCTTGGAATGTCTAACAATATCGTTCTCATTAAATTGTTTTATACTTTGGATATTTTTCCAACAGAATGCATACTGTAACTGAATCTTGAATTCCAATTCTATCAAAATAAAATCACGAATTCCAATTCCGTTGGAATGGAATATGGATATTTTCCCACTGATTTGTGCATTGGATTTGTTTCCACAGAAGCAGCTGATGCTTGAAGAATGGACCATGAAATTGAAATTGATTCTTAGCAACATTATTCTTTTAGAATGTATTAGTGTCTTGGTTAGATTTTGATGTTTTTTTTCCCGAATTTAAAGTTCTTTTAGTTTTATTCTTTAACAATAATTGTAATTTTTAGCATTTGTTACTTGTATTGTATAAGAATTAGTGTAATGTTTGCTTTTATTCTTCAATTGATGGTTCAAGAATTTGTTATTCTCCAAGAAGTTTTTAAAGTTATGATCAAGAAATAGGTTCAAAAAGTTTTTTATTATTTTATGGTTCAAGAATATTTTTATTTTTGATAAATATATTCTGTCAGAATATCCGAGAGTTATCATCACTAGAATCAGATTTTTAAAATTAATAGAATCTATTATCCCTTAAAATATGCAATTTTCCTTTTTTAAATTAATGTTAATTGACTCAGATACCCTTAAAATGAAATTAGATGGTATTTTCTAATTATCTTTAAATTAATGATATGTATTATTCACTTTCTTAAAATAAGTAAAATTGATTGGCCCACATTTATGCATACAATAACACAATAATTACTTTCAATAGAATAACCTAAGCCTATATATATATATATATATATATATATATATATATATATATATATATATATATATATATATATATATAGGTTTAGGTTCTATGGAAAATAAGAAACCCTAGAATCATAAACATGCATAAAAAATACTTAGACATCACAAATCTTTTTTCTGATTTTTTTAGAAAAAAAAACCAAAAAAAAAGATCTTTTATTTTTTTTCAGTGAATTTCTAAAAAAAACTTGCGATTTTTTGGTATATAAATTCAAAAACAAAAAAGATTCATGATGTCTAAGTATTTTTTTTATGCATTTTTATGATTTTTAAGGTTTTTTTTCCATATAACCCTTCCCTATATATATATATATATATATATATATATATATATATATATATATATATATATATATATATATATATATATAGAGAGAGAGAGAGAGAGAGAGAGAGAGAGAGGTTCCGGTTCCGGAACCGTTAGAATTGGAATATATAGAACCTGTTCCGGTTCCGGGTTTAAAAATTGGTTTTATTCGGGTTCCGGGTAATCCGAGTTTGGGTCTATCGGGTCCGGATAAACCGGGTCTAAAAAACGGAACCGGTGTTAGGAACCGGAATCAATTTTAGAGCCGGAACCGGTTTTTGTGAAACGTTTAAAAGATGCAGATCTTATTCGTTTCAACTTCGATTGACATGTGGTTTTTTCCAATGTGTGAGTTTGTATATGATTTTAGACTATAAATTTGCCATTTTTAGTTTTATATTCATTGACTTACAGTCCCCAAAGTCGAGATATCAAAGCTGAAAGTTTTTAGTTTTTCAGTTTTTTTTTTATTCTATAAAAGTTTTAAAACATGGATATTTTATTCGTTTGAAGTCGGATTGACATGTGGTTCTTTCCAACTTGTAATTTAGAGTTTATACATGAGTTTAGAGTATGGTTTTGTTATTTTTGGTTTAATATTCAACGATTTACAGTCCCCCGAAGTCGGAATATCAATACTGAAATTTCAACTTTTTAGCTATTTGTTTTTGTACTTTGTATTTTGTAAAAATATTAACACATACATATCTCATTCGTTTAAAGTCAGATTGACATGCGATTTTTTCTAGAGTGTAGTTTAGAGTTTGTATATGATTTTAGACTATAATTTTTTAAATTTTGGTTTCATATTCAATGAGTTACAGTCCCCCAAAGTCGGGATATCAATATGAAAATTTTCAAAGTTCAACCCACTAAGCAGTAAGTAATTGCCAAAAAATTCCGGTTTTTTCGAGTTTTTCGGTTCTAAACCCACTTTATCCGGTTCCAACCTACCCATTTTGATGTTTTCGGGTTTTCCGGTTGTAGACCCACTTTACCCGGTACCGTACCCAGAACCGAATCGGAACCGGTTCCTATATATGGGTCCGATTTCCAGTTCTACAAAATTCCGTTAACCGGTTCCGGGTTTTACGGGTCCGGGCCCATCCGGCCCGGGTTTGGACCCACTTTCATCCGTAGTAGCTATTGGATCAATTAAAAAGGAAATTATTCTTGAAAGAATACTATTAGTGAAATATGATTTATAATTATTTAAAAAAATGCTTATAAAAAGGTGAATTCGAAATTTTACTAAGAGATAAAAAAAGGAAGCTAACTATATTTTAGGAGACTCATTCGAATCCATAAAAAGAATATCTGATGCATTTTTATTTTTGTTAGAATACGTTTTTATTCTTGACAGAATAAATTTTAAAAAAACATATAACTTTTTGTTCTAGTAATTGGGTTTTGTGATTTAAAGTTTTCAATTTTCGGTATTTAACATCGAAGCCTGATTTTACTCTTGAATTAAACATTAAACAATCAAGAATAACATATTAAAACCAAAGAATCAAGATTCCAATATCGATTCGATAACAAAACTCTAAAATCATGGAAAAATAAGACATTATCTTACAAGTCTCATGAACAAGTTCCATATTTATGGTATAATATAATACATTCTAGTAAGATTTAGACTAAACAGAGACATTCTCTTCTTGAAAAAATAATAATAAGACATTCTTGTATAATAAATGATATTTAACTACCATGAACCAAAACACAGCCCTAACCCTTTCTCTAAATTGAATTTGCATGTCTTTGATTGCAGCTCCCATCCCTTTATAGAAGGTTTTAAAAATGAAGAGCATAGATTACATTTTTTTGTTTCTGAATCAACATATCGAACAACCTTTTTGGGATAAAGTCGCTAAAGATGGAAAAGAGATCCTTATTCTGTTGTGGTCGACTTAATCAAATGGAGAAGAGATAGGAAAAAAAACTAGCAGAAACACAAAAACGAATTAGTGTTAGGATTTGATTTTTTTTCCAAAATCAAATCGAGAATAAGCAAATTGGTGAAGAAAGTACCTGATTAAAGTAATTCATATTCATGTCATGTTAAAAATGTTGGATTAATGTCTAAGTCCATAACTATTTTGGTATGTACTTGACCCGATTATGAGCATGGTCCTTTTGGGTTGCCTTCACCATAACAATATGTAGGATGAATTAAGGAGAGAAAAGTTTAATTATGATTTATTAATATATTATAAGAATAATATATTAAAGGAGAAATCATAATGTTTAATTAATATTAGTCAAGAATTAATTAAGAACTAATTTTGTGTCTAAAAGAGATTAATTAAACTTAAGGGACTTATTGTGTAATTATAAGATAATTACATAGATGGGCTTATGGACTCCATAGAAGGTGGAGTGGACGAATTCTATGGGGGGAAACCCAATAGAAGTCGTCCAAGGCTTCTAAAGAAGGAGTCCATGGGCTGCTTAGGGCTTAAGCAGTCAAATTAGGGTTTCCTTGTTAGATAACCCTAATTGCCTAAGTATATAAGGAGCCCTTAGGCACCAAAAACGTGGCTAACACTGGGATTAGGGTTTCCAGCCGTTTTTGGTGCCTCCCCTCTCTTCCTTATTCATTCTTGTTGCTTAGTGGTGTTTGTGACTCCATTAGAGGTGCAACACTTGAGGCACTAAGCTTTTTGAAGCTAAGGATTGATTATTATTGCTATATAACAATCAAAGGTCAGATCTAAACCCTATTTTATGTTAATATGATTTATTGTATGCTAGATCTATGGTTTATAGCTTTGGATATTCAATTGCATATTCATTAGACAAACTAGATCCAAAAGCTATTAGGGTTTGCATGTACACCATAGGAATGATGTATTGCTCGAAACCCATCAGTGGTATCAGAGCCTAGGGATGTTTGTTAGTGAATTTGATGCTTGATTGATAGATTTTTGTTCATGAAAAACATAGTTTTTTTCCCTCTGCCTTGCTGACTCGGCGAGTCAGGTCGACTCGGCGAGTCCATGGATCTGACAGCTATATTTCGCGATTTTCTTCCTGTTTTGGCTGTAGATAATTATCTAAACGTTTTATATTAATAAAATTCGATTTTTATCAATATTTGGAGTTTATCCTTGCCAAAATTGAAGATAATTGTCAAATTTAGATAATCTTTTGTTTTATTAGATAAATATTGATTATTTGTAATTTAGATTTGAATTATCTTGTGAAAAAGTTTCAATTTCACCCTTTAGGTTTTATAGTTTAAATTTGAACTTAAAAGTTTTGTTTTTGTAATTTAAATAAGTTAAGCCCTAATGTTTTGAAAAGTTTCAAAACTTGCCCTCAAGTTTTGGATTTTAAAATTAATTAAAAGTCTTAATTTGAAATTTTAAATTCTAAAACCCTAGTAATTTGAAAAGTTCAAATCACACCCTTATGGTTTTATTAATTAATTAAAGTGTGTAATTAAAAGAGATTTAATAAACCCATAAAGTTTTGATTTACATTTAATTAAATCAAAAGTATAATTTACTAAATTAAACCACCTAGTATTTTAAAAGTGTAAAATACACCCTATACTATATATACTAATATTATATATATGTATGAGTAAACAGTCAGTCTTACTGTTAGTAGGCCTCATTCACGAAGCTGATCTATAAGAGATGTTTAAGGAAATTGCCTATAAAATGACGATTGAATGGGTATCCACTCTTACCCACCGCACTCTTGACTAGTGGAGGGTCGTTAGCCGAACGGGTAGGATAGGACAGAAACCTTCCATTATAAGTATAATGAAGTACAAAGTAGCTAAATGCTTTTACAAATTCCCAAATCATAGTTACTTTAGGCAAAATGTGAAATTGTATGCTAATCCATGGAATTACACTTCGTACCCTTGTTAAACGTTAGTGGAGCATGTGTGGTTAACCGGCACCCTAATTTGGGGATGACATTGGTAGCGAAGGGTGGCTCGATGCTTATCATAGATCAATGGAGCGTGTGTGGCTAACCGGAACATTGATTAGGTGATAGTAGCATTGGGTGCACCACGTGATTCATATGGTTATTCACACCTTATTTGAGATCCTTGGCATCCCAGTCATAAATATAAGGGCATAATCGAGATTTAAACATGCCATTGAAAAGTTCAATGAATCTCAAAAGATCTAGGAGTTTCAATTCATTTAAAACATAAATTTCCTTTTCGTTTTTCATGTGGAAATTGGTAAATCGTCATTTACCTACCTTCAAATATTCTGCGACTAGATTACGACATCCCTCTTCTAGGTTGTAGAGTATTGTGTTGGATCCTAGCTTCGATGTTTCATTTGGGTGTTACATCAAGAATTCTAATCAACTTAACTTGAATTTTCTCCCGTTTTGTAGATGTCTAGTTCTGACAATCATGGTCTTCCCAAATCCCATGGAACAAGCTTTCCAAATGAGTATGAGGTTCCACGATATGATCGAGGAACAAGAGATCATGCTTCACTTCCTCCACCTCCTCCAATTGTTCTCCCTGACCCACAAGTTCAAAGGCTTGAAAAGTTCAAGCTCACTCAATCCCTTTTGGCAAATAAACATGAAGATGGGAAACCTGTGTGTGCACACGTCTTAGAGATGAAGTCACACATTGATAGGTTAAGGATGTTGGGTGTCGATATCTCAGAGATGTTGGCTGTTGACTGGGTTCTTCAGTCACTTCCTGATTCGTATAGTGAGTTCGTAAGAGAGTACTATACAATGGTTCACGACGTGACCCTCATTGATTTGACCTATTTGCTTATTGCTGTTGAATCAGCGATGATTTGGCTCTGATTGGTCGATCAAACTCCTATACTTCATTGGACACTGGCAACATTGAAAGTCCAGAAAGGACTGAGCATGAGATTGTCCCATGTAATATGCCAAGGGAGTCCATTTGCTTTTATTGCCAAGAGAAGGGGCATTGGAGACGAAGCTGCCCTGTTTACCTGAGAGATCTAAGAGATGGGAGAGTCAAGACGTATGGCTCTACTTCAGGATCGAAGAAAAGAAAGGAAACTTAAGGAATAAGCGTGCTGAATCTGATCACGAAGAAATGGATTTCGATCGCATGGATTCAAAGATCGGATTTTTGAGCTGCTACTGTGACAACCCGAAATTTCCATTCTGTACAAACAATATCAATTCAATAGAAGTTATGACAGTCACAGTTAATCTTCAGACTTTTTCGTTTAAGTTTGAATACGTCAGGGTTTACACTTCAGGAAATATCAAGAGAGTGGGTGCACTAGGGTTTTGTGAAACACTGTTATTCCAACACTCTATTATATTAGAGATCATTTCGGGAATAAAAATATTTTCTGCCAAAAATATCTCAGGACTATAAATAGAATTCTGAACCAAATTCATTCATTATTCGCATTTCCAACTAGAGAAAAGCCATTTTCTCTCTCACGGATCTTCGGGTTTTTATCCCAAATCGTGAGTACCCCTCGCTGGTAGTGTTATATAGCTTTAAATGTGTTCATAACATAGATTTCATAGCTAAATCACTAGATTTAGGAGTTTACTCCCCAAGGTGTTCTTGGGTGGTAAACTCCCGAAAACAATGCCTAGCCTTTCCCCCGAGATATACTACTGCCTTGGACTTAAATAGGAGTGTATTAGGGACAAGAAAACATCAAAGAACCACCCAAGTTTGGGAGCTCACGGCCCAAGATGATCTTGGACCGTGAACTCCAAAATCATGCACAAAAGGGTGCTTTTAAGGCCCCTAAAGCCTTAGACAATTACAAGAAATTGTTCCCCACTTAAATGAAGGACTAAAAAACACCAAAAGCACCCCTTCAAATGAGTTCACGGCCCTAATAAGGTTCTTGGGCCGTGAACATCAAACAAAGGCACCAAAGTGTGCCTAAGGCCTTCATATGCTTGGTATAAAAGTCTAGAACCTATACCACATGTGCAAGAGACTTGAAAGCATCAAAAACACCCATCCTTAAGAGTTTACGGTCGCAAACTCTAAGGGAAATGGCCTTAGGGTCGTAAAATCCTCAAAGGAGTGTTTCTATACCTTAAACCCTTCCAAGAATTGAACCACCAAGTTGGAATAATTCTAGGAATCATTTGGAACTTCAAAACACACAATACCCCCATGGTTGGGAGTTTACGGCCGTAAACTCAAGAGTTTACAACCGTAAACTCCAATTGTGATGATATATGGAGAGTAAACTCATATATAGGGTCCTTTGGAACCCTAAACCCAAGTACCTTGTCCCCCAATAGCTTAAATGCAATCCTTAGGGCTTAAAGCACTTATATAAAGTGTTTATTATGTTCTAGGATGTCTTAACATTATCAATTAGTAATTTAAATCTAATTGAGTGCATATATGTGTGATTATGTGTTCATTAGGATCGTAGTGTGTGTACGAGTCCTCACTTGACACCTAACAATCCTACACCGTCCAGTTCGTCTAAACTACCATCTACAGGTGAGTTCATACCCTAATCAATGTTTTAAATGATTTTAAATGCTTTAAAGGGGGGGGGGGGATACAAGTAGAAACAAACATGTTATTAAATCATTGATATGTATTTTATAACTGTGTTTGTCATTTAACAAATTTCACATACTACAAAATGTGATGCATGAAATGGTTTTAAATCTTAAAAATACTTTGTTATCAAATGTTTTACTTTTGAAATGTTTATTAAAATGACATCAAGTCATTGTTAATTATTTTTCAAAACCCATAAGATGTCTTACAAAACCATTTTTACATTCTTGAACTAAACTATGCATATACACTTATATTCTTATATATGTATTGATATTATAGTTTATATCTTTCATTTAGTTTCTCACACCCTTGAGTAGTAAGAGTGTATAAACCTACTTGAACAACTAATTACCTTTCAGTAAATTATCATAGGGATAATTTGAAGATATCAAACATTATTCCTATTACAAGGAATCACACGAGAGTCAGTTCATTCATGAGTCTATACTAGTACATTTCCTGATACGTGATTACATATACATATGCTTACCTGATACATGAATATGTTTACATATACTTACCTGTTAAATGAACACACTTACATGAATAGCATACAGGAACACTTTTACATAGGTGCATTATCCTGTATTCACTTACCTGGATACTTGTACTTAGAACTACGAGGATGAGTTATTAGTACTTTCTGTGTAAATTATCTTTCCTATCCCGGTTCAATGGGATATCTCGGCGGGACTTACCATTACGAACCCCACTGATTAGCACCAGTGGTCGATGACCATCTACGGAGGTCTAAGGTTACTATTTATATTAGGTAGATCGATATCGGGACTAACCCTTCCACCCACCTGCTGCTGCTACAGAGGACAAGTGGACAATCTTCGGATGTTCATTAGGTTATACTTTTCGCTTATTGCGATGTTGTGTTACTCCTAGTACCCAGCGATGACACTTACATTATTACTTTTTCTGGACAATCTTCGGATGTTTATTAGGTTACATATTTCGCTTAATGCGATGTTGTGTTAGTCCTAGTACCCAGTGACAACACTTACGGTAGTACATTTTCCTGTTTACTTTATTTTGTGATACTTTCACGTAAACGATGAGTTAGACTAAGTACTTTAATACTAATCAGTTGAAGGAAAAACTATCATTTTCCTTACAAAACATTCGGGTCTTGGTAGAAGACTACATCTCAAACTGATAGAAGATAAGGGATTTTCTAGGGCTTTTCATACTTATATCAACATTTTCATTTAAAGGTTTTCATGACTTTTAAAACAGCTTTTCAAGGCAAGACAATGACACTTAAATACTTATGAATTCACCAGCTTTAAAGCTGATACTCTCTTTCAAAATAACTTGTATTCTCAGGTCATCAGTAGACAGGTACGGTGGCCAGGTTTTGAGAAGATGGAGCAGACAAGTCTCATCTTTTATTTTGATTGTATATTTTTGGTGTCTTATTACAATGAAAGAACACACATGTATTAAAACTTTACTTATAATGTAATGGATGATGTTGTTGCTTGTTTACTATTATACACTGTTGTGATACTGTACATGACGTCCTCCACCCCTGAACGTTTCCGCCGTTCGTGGTTTTGGGGTGTGACAGCTACTTTAGAGTTAGGGTAGATTGCTAAGAAATATGTAATAGCATAGTTTTTCAGTTGAATTGCAGTGTAAGGACAAGTTTTTCTGCAATAAAATAAAATTTGATTTTATCTTATTTATTTATCCTTGAAATGGCATGTATGAAAAATTGATGTTTGAAGGTTTCTATTATTAGCAATAATGGATTTGATTCTTAATTATGTCATTTGTGGAAATGTCGAGAATCTGCCAAACATGGAGAGTTTCTCATCACCCAAGTTTCAATTGGATAGAAACTTGGAATCATACAACTTGGTTGTGTGATGAATGAGAAACTTTATAATTGGAAAATGTTGTGAATCAATCAAGTCCACCACAAGAGTGATAAAGATATTCGTCATGATTTACTAAAGTTTAGTAAATATGATTATACTTATAAGATTAAGTGTAACTCTGAGTTGATTGAAAGAGTTTCAATGAATAGCAGAACGAATAAAGAAGGATCAAGTAGACAGAAAGATAAAAGTTTCTCTATTCTAAGAAGAAGGGAGAGTACCTTTTATTGTGATAAAGTCTTAATGATTAAGAACCATATCTCAATTGGTCCTCTAAGTGAGTCTTAGTACATTTGTATGTCTAAGAAGAGGAATCAGGAATTGTGGAAATGGTTAAATCAAGAAGTCAATCATACTTCGTTCCAATATCGAATCTTAGAGTCATACTCCAAGATTGCGAATTGAGTGACACGTCTTTAGTAGGTTTATAACACTCAACAAATGTGGAATTTGGAAAAGTTTTCTTATTCTTGCACATTTGAAATTGGTAAGTTGTGTTGTCTTGGATAAGACAAAGACCAACTAGAACCAATTATGTGAAGTGTTTTGTCTTGATAAGAACTACACTAACTATTGAATATTTGTTTTGTCTAGGAAAGTTTCCTGACAAGAGAATCATATATGTTAAGAGGTCAGTGTGAGTTTTAAAAAGGTTTCAAGAACAAATCAAGAATAAATGTTATCAATCATCACTAGCACACGACTTGAGGTTTACAACCTATCATGTTGACATTATTTTGTTTCTGTGCCATTCCAATTGAGTTAATTATGTATGTGAGTTCTATGAGTTCTCATTTGAATGCATAAAGACAAGGCACCTTGATCGATGGAAAGCACATTGATATGTAAGGATAAGTTGCTAAACTACTTGGAATACATGGTGGGCACCCGTGTTACCACAAGGCTAGAAATCAAGAAAATTCAGTCCATATGAGGTTGGATTTGTCGCAAACTTGGTTTTGGCAAATTCACATGGATAGGAACTCATACACCATAAAATCTAAGTGTCATAAGATTTCCTCCTTCATGAAAATGACTGTGAGGAAATGTTTTCAGTAAGAGAGATTTTAAAAAGATAGCAATTGTGAAAATTGTATTCTCAAATTCGATTATGGTTACGACATCCCTTTCCATAGTTCGAATTGTGAGATTTGGCAATTAGTCTAACATTTGGGACTTATTGATATAAGTTTTGAATTGTTTAGACACACATATGAGCTATCGAAGGCAAAGGTGTATAAGTTTAAGAAGCTTAGATAAAGGCTTATCGAAGCATCTGGTATTAGAAATATGAATTTCATAAATTCAATAGGCATTATTTTCTGAAAGTTCAGCTGTTTTCTGAATACATGTCAAAGCTAGTGGGAGCATAAGTGTTATGCTTATAATCATCATGATAGTGGGAGCATAAGTGTTATGCTTGTATGATTATTGTGGAAAGTATTGCAAGTTAACAATATTAATTATAGAAAAACAAATATTCAATTTGCAAAGTTGCATGGGTTGAAAAGTTGTTTTGCTATAATTAAGGGAGAGAATATTATACTTCGTTTCAAAATCTAAAGCTTAAATTGAAATTTTTTAATAATATAGTCAAACGATACATAGTGTGTTCTCAAATTTCGATTATGATTACGACATCCATCTTCATAGTTCGAATTGTGAGAGTGTGACACAAAAAATATTATGGCAAAAGATTGATAAAGTATCATATCTTTATGTAAGACATTATGCATCGTGTCCCATACGCTTCGGGTATAGGATTGATTGCAAATGCTATAATATTTGACCATTCTTAAATTTTCCAAATGTCGAGCGCATTAAGAGGGAAAAAGGACTAGAATCGGTTTTGACTAAAAAAATTAAACAACTATCAAAGGACGATCCAAAGTTCGTTGAGGATTGGTCGCTTGTGAGTAGTTGGAAGTATGATATTGGATGGACCATATCGACATTATTATGAATAGATAAGATTCTATTAAGAATGAGTTATCATGTGGCAAATATGGAAATGTTTCCATATTGGGAGTTGGATATTGAGAGTCTATGTATAGATTAGAAAATTTTATGCAAGAAGGATGTTCAAAGGAATGTACTTTGAATGTGAGACTTCACGTCTATGGAATTGTCTTTCACGTCTATGGAATTGTCTTGTAACAATTTCCGATAGAGTACTTTGTAATTTCATTGGCCAAGTCTTGGTGACTTTTGTGCTATGACTTTGCGAAAGGATCGTTGCATAAAATGTTAGAATCTAACATATTCTAGTAGTGGCAAGAACCTTGTGTTCTAACACTAATGATAAGGATTGGCAATTGTGAAATGAGCGTCATTGGAAAAGTTTTTCAATTGATCTATTTCACAAAGTAAGGACCATAGGAAACATAGTGTGCATGCCTTTTGCGTGGGACAGCTATTGTTGTAATTTGAGTAATAAGTTGATTTCCTGAAACCGTAAATGATGAATAATGAGTAATCAATATGGTGTTTAAACAAAAGTGTTTTATTTACTCCCACAAGTTTCGGGCCATATAAGATTAAGTATTATTGTTGTGTTTCAGTTTGCATGTTTTGACTTCCAGAATAACTGGGTTATTCGAACCTCCACAGTCGGTCATACGTTGGAAGTAGGTATGAAGGAAGACTGTCATGAAAAGTCTGTAGATTGTCTGAAGAGTTTAGACATAGCACAAGTTTGCTGCAGGGTTCATGAGTGCTTTGATAAGATTAGAGTATTGGATTAAACCGACACTCACAAGAATCACTTCATAGATTTTATCACGAGTGATTGTGAGTCGATAATATTATATATTTTTGAAACCGAGACGTGTGAGTTGTTATTTGTTGGTCGGTTGCACATTGATAATAAGTAAACGCACCAGTAACTTGGTGTTATAAAACTTATTGTTGTGTGTGATTCGATCAGTAAATGCAAGCGAGCATTTGAGTCGAAGTTTATCCATTCCTTTTACCCAAAGTGGGATAAAAGCGATATGTGTGGGCCCCTCGATGATTTAGTGATGACACCCTAAGCGCTTGGCCAAGCCGGGACTAAGTTGATGTGTTTAATTGTAGTCTGTTGTCAGTCTTCATAAATCGGAAGTCGGGAAACAATATAGAGAGAATGATTGAAATTCATGTCTTATGTCTATACGATATCTTGAGAATGGAGGAATATATGATCCCTTATCTAAAGGACACGTGTATCTGATAAGATCAGAGTTGACAACGGCTTAAGAAAGCTACTATTGCTGATCAGGTTCTGAAGTCATACGAAAAATAGTTATTAGACTTATCCAAGTGGGAGACTGTGTGATTAATGTCTAAGTCCATAACTATTTTGGTATGTACTTGACCCGATTATAAGCGTGGTCCTTTTGGGTTGCCTTCACCATAGCAATATGTAGTATGAATTAAGGAGAGAAAGGTTTAATTATGATTTATTAATATATTATAAGAATAATATATTAAAGGAGAAATCATAATGTTTAATTAATATTAGTCAAGAATTAATTAAGAATTAATTTTGTGGTTAAAAGAGATTAATTAAACTTAAGGGACTTATTGTGTAATTATAAGATAATTACATTGATGGGCTTATGGACTCCATAGAAGGTGGAGTGGACGAATTCTATGGGGGAAACCCATTAGAAGTCGTCCAAGGCTTCTAAAGAAGGAGTCCATGGGCTGGTTAGGGCTTAAGCAGTCAAATTAGGGTTTCCTTGTTAGATAACCCTAATTGCCTAAGTATATAAGGAGCCCTTAGGCACCAAAAACGAGGCTAACACCGGGATTAGGGTTTCCAGCCGTTTTTGGTTCCTCCCCTATCTTCCCTCTTCATTCTTGTTGCTTAGTGGTGTTTGTGACTCCAATAGAGGGGCAACACTTGAGGCACTAAGCTTTCTGAAGCTAAGGATTGATTGTTATTGCTATATAACAATCAAATGTCAGATCTAAACCCTATTTTATATTAATATGATTAATTGTATGCTAGATCTAGGGTTTATAGTGTTGGATATTCAATTGCATGTTCATTAGACAAACTAGATCCAAAAGCTATTAGAGTTTGCATGTACACCATAAGAATGATGTATTGCTCGAAACCCATCAAAAAATTACCCTTCTTTCTGTCTTCTCCCTCAACAAAACGCAACTAAAACAACTAAAACCTTTATTTTTTAAAATATATACCAGAGAATTGTAGTAAATTGTTAGTTTTTAGGATTGTGGCCTTTTCATCAAACAGTTGGTGTGCGTCTTTCTTGGCTTGGCCTATAGAATCGAAAGAATGGATTCTCTCGTCTTCCGATGTTTCATAGTCTTCTAGCACATGGTAAGGTAGCAACCTGGATAGAAATCAAGGAGAAAAATGAGTAATATGTAGTTGAAAAACAATTTATAAATTCAAGTTTAGTGTATCAAATGCTCATGAACTAATATCAGAGGTTCTAAAAAAATGAATAACATAAATGACTTTGTTACTTTCTGGATCAACAAATCAAACAACCTTTTTGGGATGAACTCGCTTGGATTCTTGAACCTGTTGAAGATGGAAGGATCGAACGAAGAACATGATGTTTGATTTGTTATCGAGGTCGTTGTGCAGGAGTCTAGTGAAAGAAAATTTTATTTTGTTGTGGTCGATTGAATCAAATATTGTGTAACTGCAAAACAAACCAAAAAAAAGGATTCTGCTACAAAGAAAACAAGAGGGGGATATAAGCCATAGAATTCATTTGTCTTCCTGTATAGCCCTAGAATCGATGAGAGGGGAGAATAGATAGGATACAAAGAGAGTAACAGAGATGTGGCTACCGTTATTGTGGTGGAACTACTCGAATAGAATATTGAGCAATGGTGGAGATGGTGATTTATGGCGGAGAAGAAGAATCAGTCGACTGTCTACAAAGAAGAGGAGGTGAGAGAAAAACTAGTTTATAGAGAAAGAAAAAGGGGAGATGGCTCTATTTCCATAAATTAGTTTCCTTAAATCAAAGTGACTTATTTAGAAAATTAACAAAATAACAAAATTGACCCAGAATAATTAATTAAAATAATAATAAAATAACAATTAATGATTGATCAAAAATTGGTTATACAGTTACACAATATATGCCTATTTACATATGATCCTATATATATATATATATATATATATATATATATATATATATATATATATATACTACTTATAATTTTAATATAATATATAATATTTATAATATTTTATTATATATTAAATTGTATTAAATTATTAATTAATAATAAATATAAGTTAATTTTTATATAACGAATTCATATTAAAAAATTTGATGAATATTGAAATTTTGAAATATAACAACATATCTTATAAAGATAGTTAATTTTAACTTTTTTTATATGAAAATAATAAAAATAAATAATTTCAGTTAAGTCTACTAAAATACGTTAGTTGATCATCTATGAGAAATTATATGTATTGTTTTTTTTTAATATATGTGTAATATTTTTATAAATTTATGCATACTATTTATTTAAAAAATATCAATGAAATCTTATTTAGTAAATTTTGCTTCAATAGATTCATAATTAATTCAAACTAGGTGAGAAACCCCACTCCGCGGGGTTCAGTTTTGACCATAGTTTTCGTCTTTTGATAATCGAATCGGTCAAGCCATCTTCAAAATCACATACACACAAAAGTTAAAGGGGCTCAAGTTAAAATTCTAAATTTTATATAATCCGTGTAAAATTTACAATTTAGTTCTTCTATAGAATTAACTTGGTAGGATTCCAACTTGAAGGTACTAAATGAACCTCCCAAATTCAAATTGGTGAAATATCAGTTCAAAACTAAACCCGTGTCACTTATTTTCATGTTGAACCAACACTGGAAACCAACATTGGCTGAAAGTGAAAGTAATTGACTACTTCATTGGTCAATGGTCATCGCATTTTATCTAAGGTGGATGTACAATTAAAATTCGCATAATCCATGTCATAAGGTAGTGTTTCTTGCTTGAGTTATTTTGGCAATTATTAGTTGACTATCTTATGTTTTTGTTGTATCGTGTGCAAAATCATAGTATAAAAGGGCAAACCCAACACCAGAACCAACTTTTGGTTAACACATATTATGCTTAAAAAATTATTTTAATAGTAAATAATAAATATGAATATAAATACACACACATAAACACAATAACTACACACAACCAGATTAAAAACAATTTTTTAGAAGCATAATGGTTTATTAGGAAATATGACCCGTTACAAAAATCAAGCCCAAATTACACCCATACCCATAAACAAAGGGCCATTTCTGCCAACCCTTTAGGAAGTTTACTGTTCCAAATGTATTCAAGAAAGGAATGGAATGATGGATTCCAGTATAATATGATAATATTTATACCTGAGGAGCAGGGTAGCCTCCAACAGGCCAACCCAAAGGCCATTTCACATCTTGTTGAAGCAAAGTGTACTCTTGCTTAATCCCAAACCTTAAATCATATAAAATGTATATAAGTTTTTCTTCAAAACAAAGATAATTAATTATGAAAAACTAATTAAAATTTTCACTCAAAAAACCTACCATGGAACTTGTGCTACAACTTTAGGATCACTGAAAATCTCAGCAGCGTTACCATGTTTGTTTGTAGGGATAGGCACTCCTTGTGGAGTGTATATGTCATAGATTACCTTTAAGAAAGAAGCAAAATATATAATTTAAGAAAATAGAAAATTTTCAAAATATTAAGAAAAAGGTTGAAACTTGAACGCATGATAGTGTAATAAACTCACCAGGATGTTGTTGCCACCACAAAAAGGGTCCTTAAAGATTGCATAGCCACTACAAAAATAAAATTATAATTATAAATACTTCAAGTAAAATGAAATTTTTATTTATTTATTTAGTTATTTATTAAATTGGACTTACTATAAGATAACTTCACTGTCTTCCCTTGGTGCTTGTCCAATACTTCATCCATCATAATTCCACTTTGGAAGCTCAAAAGGATGCTCCACTGGTTTCGAGAGTGTCTAAAACATAAATAATTTAAAAATATATTTTTTTTAAAAGTATTTGAAAATAATTAAAGTAAACAAAGGTCAACATACCCTTGACTTGGTGGGCACATATGTTCCAGAACCTCCAATCCTGTTCCAAAATGTCAATAAAATGAAACTGAATAAGCAAAGGAAAAGCCTAAAGAGTGTATATATGTTTGGTTTATAACATAAATGAATTAAAGAAGTCAATTTGGTATTTAGAAGATTGTGATTAAAGTGTTGAAACATTTTTTAATGTTTTACAAAGGGAATAGGAAAGCACCAAATGTATTCAACAATGATCTTATCAGGTAACATGCAAGAGACTTAAGACGAATCTCCTGCATTGTAATCTTTTGAGCTTCTTGTTTCAAACTCTTCCATACAATTACAAACAGGTGAATTGTTTATGTTACAGATTCCATATGAACCACCGACTTCCTCCTCTGTTGAAATTAAAAACATAAGATGCATAAAGGTAATATCATCTTCTCTTTGAAACTGACAATGGAAAAAAAACAAATTAGAAATTAAAAGCAAGAGAAAACCATAATTTCAGATTATGAAGGAGGTCGATGAAGTGGGTTTGCAAGCAAAAAATATAATCTTACCATTAGCCACACATTATGTGTTATTGCCATACCTGTTGCCATGTCCTTCTCAAATAAAATTAGAAGAAAAAATCATAGAAAGCCAACATAGGAAGAACAAAGAAACGTTGAAGAAGAAAAGAAGCAAAATATGAAAGTGAGAATCCGAAAGAAATGTACTCAGTGACAACCAACAACATAAAAGACGGAACAAAATAAAGGAGACTCAGAAAAAGCTGAAATCTTTGACTTCATATTTGAATGTTTCCACTGGAATCTATCAATTGGAGAAAGGTGAACGGAGAGCTTATAACTGTTATGAAATGCTCATGATATTTTATAATTTAATGTATAACAATATTAATTATCCCCTATAAAAACACAATTGTTTTTATTTATCTCATGCTATAAAATAAACTTTGTCATCTAACTCTATGAAAAAAGGCCAAGTGTATTTTTAAGGCTGTTTATTTATTTATTTTTGCCTAATCCATTTAGCCCAAAGAAAACAGAAAGTGCCATGGTTAGACTTAGATTATTTATTGATACCTTACAAATAAAAAAAATAGAAAATACCTATGTATGCTATCATACTTTCACCAGATTAATTTCATGCAAGAAAGATACAAACCTTAAGAAACTGTAACAGGTATTAAATGTGGTGGTGGTGAGTATTTAAAAGTAAACATCTTATCTCATCAAATGAATTAACCAAAAACTCCCAAAGCTAAGTTATATGAAAATAAGTTTGAGCTTATTGAATAAAAATTGAAAAAAAAAATGCAAGTCACCTTCGCATTAAATCGAACACCTGTTGGGCATAGCTACAACGTTATTCAACCACTATTAAACTTGCATTCTAGGAAACATGTTAAGTACTAAGCAGTAAGCACTTATAAGTAATAATAAATTAATAAAAATGTAGAGAAAATACCTGTAAGCTTGTGAAATTGTCTTCCTTACTCAGCCCTAGAATAAGCATTATTCATCCATAAATCATAATTAAGCAAAAAATTATATGGTTAAGAATAATGAAAATTATAATTAAGAAATAATTAAAACGTCTAAAACTTACACATTAACATTCTTGATTCATCCAGATTGAGATTTGAACTTCTTAAAAAGCTTACTCGTTGGACAATAGGAACGGAACTGCAAATGCAAGGAGGAAAACATGGGAAACGAAAGTAAGTAGATGGTATCTCTACCAACTCAAAGAACACACACATCAAAAACTGCATAAAATTACCACATAAAAAAAGAATTTGTGACTTATAATATCAAACCTATAACATTATGGTGACATCGGCACCTTCAACTTCCCATTCGAATGTAGGAGTAGAGTAGTTGGTGATACAGAGGGTCCAATTGTTCGACGATATGTTGATATGAACCAAGAATAAAATCGATTTGAGGTATTACGAAATCGGTTTGATAGTTGAGGTATTAGGAAATCGATTTGGTACCTGATAAAGAGAAGGAGAAGGCATGGCCCACCTCCCGTTCAGAAGCTTAGCTTGGACGAACCATTTCGGATTCTGTGGGTCCTCTGCTAGACCCAATGGGTCGGACCCGTTGTCACCTGGAAGACTGAAATTAAACATGGTTTTAGTTCTACAGTTAGTTCATGGATTAGGGTTTTTAATTGGGGATTTTTGAAGTTATGTTTACCTTCCATGGAGGTAACCAGGTGAGGTTAACCCCAGTAGCCATTGTCCTTTTTTGGCTTCGATCTTGAAGGAAGCGGGAGAGAAAGTGTTTGCAGGTTTGAGTGATACTTCTCTGAAATGAGAAGCTGACGGTGGGAGCAGTAGGTGCAATCGACATAAGGATAGGACCACGACCTCCAATCGAAGATAGAAACTATGGTATCTATTATGGATATTGAACTGAAGGTAGAATAACAATCAAGCGGTGGCAGAAAGAAGCTTATCTAATAAGCTGATGGAAGCGGTGGTGGGGAGTTAGAGACAATCGATTGAACATAAACCTTCAAACCATCCACAAAATCAAACATATTGCAACCGATCGTTGAGGAGACGGAGGTGACTGGATTCGACGATGGAACACAGAAGACGTAGACGAAAGCAGTTGAAGGCGGTTGAAGCAAGTGTGTAAGAATTCGATTACAGACCTAAATCGGTGGAAGACACGTATTTCAAAGATGAGTCGCAATACCTAAAAGAAGAATTGAGAAGGGATGGAGACAATGGTAGATGAACAACACGTGTGTAAAGAATGTATATAATTTCATAAAATGTCCGCTTACAAAAAACGGACTGAAATTACAGCCAAACCCATAAACAGGGGGTCATTTCTGCCAACCCCTAAAGAGCTTTACTGTTCCTAAGAGGTGCACAACTTTAATATATATATATATATATATATATATATATATATATATATATATATATATATATATATATATATATATATATATATATATTCATTATAACTTTAAATCATAAGGTCTCTCAATTAAAAAAAATGTCTCGTTGATTAGAAAAGAAAATTAACTAAATGAATTCCTTAACGTCAAGGCTTCCATTTACGCATATTTTGATGACACGGGGTCATTTAAACATATTTTAAACTTTTTTATTTAGTTTTTATCTTTTGTTGTTATATTAGGAGCACTAGGTGTGTGAGACCTATGTATTATATGAGTTAAATAAAAATTTAAATATCAAAATATAAACATTAAATATTTTTTAAAATTAAATTTTAAAATATAGAAGAAAAAAAAATATTTATTGCAATTTATGATCATATTTGTTACATTTATTATTTTACTTATATAACTACATAGATTATTTGGCTTTTTAATTTTAAAAATTAAAAAACCTAGAAATTAACATGTGAATACTATTAATTTAAAAAATACCACAAATTGACAAGTGTCAAAACTTAGGAGAGATTGACATGTGGCAAAATTGATCTTTATTTATTAGAGTACTAGGTGTAAGACACATGTATTACTTGAGTTAATTAAAAAAATTAAATATAAATATCTAAATATTTAATAACTTTGGATTTATAAGAAAATAAGAAAAATAATGAATTATTAAAATTGATTTTTCTTTTAAATTTAAATAAATGAACAAAATAAACTAATGAACTTTAATTTGAGAATTTTGAAATAAAAAGATAAGTCCATTAATGAAATTGATATTTATTTATTATTATATTTATTGTAATTATTAAATGAAAGTATTATGTGAAATTTATTAAAATAGAAAAACTCATAAAATGACATGTGGAAAAAGAAATTAATTCAAAATAACCATAAAATGACATTTGACAAATTGAATGAGAGTGTGACATGTGACAAAAAAACCTTCATTTATTAGAGTACAAATTAGGATCCTATTACTAGTACTCACATTCACTTTGCCGCCATTCACCCTCCCCCTTCCAACAACTCACCTAAACACCATGAAGCTTCCCTAGATGATCTATGAAACCCTAACGATGAATATTGTTGAATCTTCTTGCAACTTTTAAGTTAAAGAACATGCTTGCAGAAGGTGTCAAGGATTGGGTTGAATACAAAACATAATAGGATTTAGACAATTCGAACTTTTATTAAACTAGAATACTTAGATGATATCAAAGATTACAACTACATAGATCACATTTCTAATATTGTTAAAATTGATAACTATTAAGGAACTAGGTGTGAGACCCGTGTATTACACGGGTTGATTAAAAAAGTTAAATATAAGGTGTAGACATTAAATAGTTTCTAAAATAAAATTTTGAAAAAATATAAATGAAATGATGAATAAGTAATTCAATCTATACTAATAAAAAATTATTATCATGTTTTAAAAAATCATGCTAAATATGAATATGTAAAAATTAAGTATTTTTTAAAGTAAGCTTTCAAAATAAATACAATAAACCACAACGACCATTTATGTAATTTGTCTTAATTAATCTATACTAATAAAACTAATTAATATAAAATCACAAATGAAATTCATTAATATATTAATAGAAATAAGAATTCACAAATGGAAGGTTTACTATATACATTAATTCACATTAATTTAATTATGAGGTGACATTTAATAGGTGAAAATTGAATAAAAATAAAAATAAATACAAAAATAACAAGTGGAAAAAAAATAATTTTAAAATTCTAAGAAAATGACATGTGTCAAATTCAATAAGAAGTTGACATTTGACAAAATTATCTTTATTTATTATGATAGATTCAAACATACCCATTATAACTACAAAATTTCATAAAATGACACAAGAACCCTCGCTGATAAAGCATTATTCGTTACATAATAGTAGGCGTATACCTGTGTACTGCGCAGTTATGTAATTATCTATTTAAAATAGGTATGATCAAAAACTAATAAATAGAGTTAATAAAATCGGTTTAGTCCGGTTAGAGCCTTAATTACATTTCTAGTTAAGTAAATATATTTTACATACATTATATTAGTAATATAAATCTATATTTATTTGTGAGTCGTTTAAGTATGTGATCAAATATCTTAAAATCTTAAATTACATAGGAGATGGTGAAATATTTGTATTGATTATATAATATATATATATATATATATATATATATATATATATATATATATATATATATATATATATATATATATATATATATATATATATATATATTTAAACCTTTCATTTGCGGTAAAAGTATTATATAACAAAATATTTCTATGATTGAAATATAAGGCTTCTAAAATTATAAGTATGGTCTCCTTTATATGTGATCCTAGTTGTGAGACCTATGTATTACATAGGTTAATTTAAAAAAAAAAAGTTTAAATATAAATGTCAAAATATTTAAGAAATTTGAATTTTTATGAAAATAAGAAAAATAATGAATAATTATAAGAAAATAAGAAAAATAATTAATTATTATAATGAAAATATTTTTTATCTTTTAAATTTAAACAAATAATTTAAATAAATAAAAGAAACTAATAAACTTTAATTTTGGAAATTTTGAAATTAAAAAGTAAGTTTATTAATGAAATTGATATCCATTTATTACTACATTTATTTTAATTATTACATTAAAATATTATGTAAATCAAAACTCAAAATAAAAAGTTGCCGCAACAAGAAAAATAGAAAAAACGCGTTTTGAGGCCCTAAACGATCCCGAATAGCCGAAGAACACCACACGTCATGGTGAAGCGATGAGTTTTCTTAATCGACCCATTTTACATGTCGCGTGCGAATGTGATGCCCGATTTGCTAGGTATTCTCTTAATCAAATAATAATAATAATATGAAAAGGGGAGGGGCGTATGCTGGGTGTACATAGTGTACACATGGTGTACAAAGGTGAGGCTCGAAGCGGGCGAAGACCCTGCATACGCTGGGTATACCCTTGCACACGCTGGGCGTAAGCTGGCAAGATGCAAACCCTAAATTCTAGGGTTTGGACCTTATATAAACACCTTAAGTTCGTCCCAACCTTCATTCTATCAGCCTCCACTGTCCCTAAAGTGTTAAACTCAAACCCTAATCCTCTTGCATGCATTTTGAGCTAATCTTGAGCATTTTTCGTGATTTTGAAGAAGATGGAGTTTGAAGAAGGAGTAAGAACGTGAAGAGGGCTTGTAGATCCAGAAGTTTGGCATCATTTCTGACTCATTTGAGGTATAAAGCTTTAACCCTGACCATTACATGCTTAGATCTAGTTTTGGGGTGTTTTATGTTGCATTTTGGTTCCATAGTTGAGGTTTCTTGAGTTTTAGAAGTTCCAGTCCATATGAGTTGTCCTTTTAGGCTCTTGGAAGTGTTTAGAGCCATAAAAATCAGGCCTTGATGGTTTAGCCTCAACCATGCAAGTTTTAGATGGCTACAAAGTGTGTTTAAGGACTTAAATCATGTCTTAATCCCCATCAATGCATGCAACAATATAAAGTTTATAACTTTATCGTTTAGGACGTATTTAAGGGCCTAGATCTATGTTCTAGACGTTAGGACTTAACTGATTAAGTCACAATGAAGCTTCTAAGATGGCTGGTCAATATGCTGGGTGTACCCTTGGTACGTTGCGTGTATTGGGTCAACCTCCTGTATCTGGTCAAGGCCAGCGTACGTTGGGCGTACGTATAAAGTACGTTGTGCGTATGCATGTAGTGGGTCAAATGTGGTTTTTGGGCCTGGATTTATTGGGCCTCAATCCCACATGTTGATTAAGGCCTCTAGGCCTAGGCCTAGGATTTATTGTATTGGGACTTAAAGCTTAGTTGGATGGACTTGGACATTTTAATTTGAAAGTTGGGCCTTGGAAGGAAGAGGCCCAATAGGGCAGAGATTTAGGAACCTTTGCCTTATGTCATGAATCAGGGTTTGGGTCGTGGGGATAGGTTTAAAAATCCAATTTCTAATTAGGAAGTTTGTTGTGCTATAGGGAGAGGAGTTTGGAGTCATCCACGGAGTACGATTTTACATTTGTAGTTGCGGCGAGTCTCCTATCGTAAATGTTACAGGTCAAAGACACCAAGGTCGACCCTCATTTATTGTATAGTATGATGGTTGTCTGCGTGATAATTATGATTGTTCGCACATTGCTTGATGATCATGTGATTTATGTGTGCTGTTATATAGTAGTGGTAGGGGATGAAATAGACTCGGTATCCGGTTGGAATAGACCGAAGGGACAGGTCGAGCACCCAAATATGCTCAACATTATCCGGTTGAAATAGGCCTAAAGGGCAGGCCGAGTACCCCGATATACTCTGCAGTAATCGATTGAAATAGACCAAATGGGTAGGCCGGCACCCAGATATGCTTGCCAATATGTTTATTATTGGTATGTTGTATGGTGAGGAAACTCACAAAGCTTTGTGCTTACTGTTTTAGTTTGTGTTTCAGGTACTTCCAGCTCAAAGGGGAAGGGGTCGGCTTGATCGCAATGCATCACACTATGATTTTCCGCAGTAGGGATTTTGGGTTTATGCTCTGATAATGCTTTTCCCATGAATTGTCTTGATTATACACTAGAACTAGTTTGTGTTTTCGTGATCTTGGAATCAATGATGTTTTATGTTTGTGATTTGGTAAACTTAAAAATGAAAATTTTGACTCGTATGTTTGGGATGTTACAAGTTGGTATCAAAGCCTTTGTTTGAGGGTTTCGGACATACTTTTGGGTGCGTTTGAACTCAAATCAAGGGTTGATAGGTTTTCATAAAAAAATATTTTCAAAAAAAATTAAATAGTTTAACAAAACACAAAATGTGTGATGCATGCAATCGGTCGGGCTTAAGTAAGTTTTCCCAAGATACCCATACCTATTATATGCTATGAATTGATTATGAATATGTGAACCGCATGTTAGTTAGGACTAGTGATCTACTCAAATTTTGCATTATAAGATGCTAGGAGAGATTCCTTAGATGTGTGCTATAAGAGCTTGTAGGCTTGCATGCTAGTATTGATTCCTTTATGATAGAATGGACTGATTAGTGTATGGTTGCTTCTTGTTACCCGAAACTTGAATGTTGCTTGCTTCGTGCTTCTAGGACTTCCAACTAACTTCAGTTAACTAGTGAGCGAATGCGCTACATGTTATGCAGACCAAATAATTTTAGAAGGTTAGGTTTGGCTCTACTGCGCAACTCTTGTCTGAGTGCAACCGTTGTAATGTAAGACCTCTCATTCAAAGAATTATCTGGTTTTATTAATATGTAAATGTGTTCGTGTGCTAGTTAGAGGATGTAGTAGGAGTCCTTTCGGCAGATGAGGGTGGTGTGTGGAGAGAGTTGTGTCCTAAGTGGGTGTCTAGTAAGAAATGAGGGCCAGGAGCCTTACCTGGTTTCAATTGTATGTTTGGATAGGAAGTGACTTGGAAGATTCAAAGCAATCCTCGAGGAAAGTATAGATAGATGTGGAAGGTAGTACGGGCCCATACTATTGAAAGTAGAGGATCCGTTTTCGATTCGGGGAGTGCCGCGAGGAAACAGGAGAACTTGTAGAATGTGAGATCTCGCGATTTGTATTCATGATCCTGCTGGTTGTATGGTTTGTTTCAGAATGGTGACGACACGTCAAGGAGCAGGAGGTTCTAGATCTAGCTCTGGTTCGAGTATGGGTTCAAACCCATTTGATGATGGTCTGTGGGAGTTCATCGCATCTAAGGTTACTATAGGCATCCTTTGACGTGACCCCGATGATTTTCAGGTGTATCAAGGAGGGTATTATTGAGTTGGTGGAGGATCGCCTTAAGGCTTTCAGGAGTGACATGGGAGCAAGCCAGTCTGGGGCTCGCACACTCTCCTTTAAGGATTTCAGGGGGTGTGGAGCACAAGACTTATTTGGAGTGAAAGACCCCATTGCAGGTAGACGGTGGATAACAGACATCGAGTCTGCTCAGCTGACCAGCTTCTGCCCTGAGGGGTCGAAGGTTAGATTTGTTGCGGGTTGTTTGAGGGAGCGGGCCAGGGACTAGTGGGATGTGGTTGGTTATGCTTTGGGAGGTCCAGCCATTGAGGCCATGACTTGGCTGGATTTTGTGACCAGGTTCTGGGAATAGTTCGCACCAACAGTGGAGATTCAGCAGCTGGCTAGGCAGTTTTTGGACATGAGACAAACAACTGAGACTGTGGTGGAGATTACCGCCAAGTTTAGGGAGAGGGCCTTGTTGGTTCCCCAGTATGTAGCTGATTAGGAGATGAAGAAAACCCGGTATCACGACATGTTGAGAGCAGACATCAAATAGTTTGTTAGTTATTCAGCGTGCCCGAATCTAGATGACAGGATTGCTAGGGCATGAGAGCGAGAGATCGATATGGAGCACATTGGGAAGAGGAAGGCAGAGCCTGTTCTGACTGTTGGGGTTTCATCGAAGAAACCCAAGAGATTCGACCCGAGGTCGAAGGGCCAGTAGGGCCGGGGACATTGTGGGAAATGCGGCAAGTCACCTGAGGGAGCTTGTAGGTCAAGGGGCTCAGGCTTATGGGTGTAAACGAGTCGAGCCGAGCCCAAGACGGACAAAGCTCAAGCTTGAGGTCGAGCTCGATTCGATCCTTAAAATAAAGCTCGAGCTCGGCTCGTGAACAATTTAGTGGGCTCGCGAGCCTAATCGAGCCTAAACGAGCCTCTCTCTCTCTCTCTCTATATATATATATATATATATGTGTGTGTGTGTGTGTGTGTGTATGTATGTATGTATGTATATGTATGTATGTATGTATGTAGGCTCGTTTAAGCTAGTTTAGGCTCGTAAGCCCATTAATTGAAGCTCGGCTCGAGCTCGTTTAATAAATGAGCCTCATATTTAGGCTCGAGCTCGGCTCATGCTCGTTTAATTCGATATCGAGTCGAGCTTTTAACGAGTCGATCCCGAGTAGCTCACGAGTAGCTCGACTCACTTACACCCCTACT
Organism: Lactuca sativa; assembly: GCF_002870075.4. Classification (NCBI taxonomy): domain Eukaryota; kingdom Viridiplantae; phylum Streptophyta; class Magnoliopsida; order Asterales; family Asteraceae; genus Lactuca; species Lactuca sativa. The sequence goes on along the minus strand of NC_056626.2, from coordinate 177,667,095 downwards.
CAGGCTGCTACAAGTGCAACATGACTAGACATTTTAGTAGGTATTGTACTGCCCCTACTCCCACCTTTCAGACATTGAACCTAATTTGCTTTCATTGCAATCAGAGAGGCCACAAGAAGGCCTTCTGCCCAAGTCTAGTCTCAGGAGCACCAGTGGTGGAGCCAGCTCCAGCGACCCTGCTGATCACAGATGGTCGTAAGGGCGAGGAGGATGCTCCAGTGGTGAGGAGCCAAGCCTTTCAGTTCACCGCCGAGGAGGCGCAGGCCGCACCGAATGTGGTGACGGGTATGTTTCTTCCCTTTAACTTTTATTTTATTTCAATTTCGATACTTATATTTTATGTGTTTTGTTCTAGGATCATTCCATGTGAACGATATTCATGTTTTGGTATTGTTCGACTTAGGGGACAACTAATCTTTCGTATCTCTTACGCTCAGCAAGAGGCTTGACGGATCTCTGAGTGTGCTAGAATACCCGTTAGAGGTTGAGATTGCAGACGAGCGGTCCGTCCGAGCATCGAGGGTCCATCGAGATTGTGTTTTGAGGATGTGCGGCGAGCGTTATGCTATTGACTTGGTTCCCATCCCTCCGAGCAGGAACAAGGTCATAATAGGGATGGATTTGCTGACCCACAATGGGGTGGTGATTGATTGCGAGAACCAGCTAGTGCGTGTACGAACCCCATGTGGGGGAGAGTTGGTGGTCTAGGGAGAGGGAGCTCAACGTGGCCCCATTTTATGTTCAGCTACCAGGGCTAGACGCTACCTCCACCAGGGTTGCTCTGGGTTTGTCGCTTACGTTATGCATACTCAGGAGCAGGATAGAGCGACAGTTGTTGGGGTGATATTTATTTGAGAGTATCCAGACGTGTTTTCGGAGGATTTACCCAGAGTGCCTCCAAAGAGGCAGGTGGAGTTTCGGATCGATCTAGTTTCTGGTGCAACCCCAATAGCCAAGGAACCATATCGATTAGCCCCACCGGAGATGCAGGAGTTGTCTACACAGCTGCAGGAGCTGTTAGGCAAGGGATTTATCCAGCCGAATAGCTTGTCGTGGGGTGCACCGATCCTGTTTGTGAAGAAGAAGGATGGTTCGCACCGGATGTGTATTGACTACCGGGAGTTGAACAAGCTAACGGTGAAAAACCGTTATCCGCTCCTGATGATCGATGATTTGTTTGACCAGCTTCAGGGAGCGTCTTGGTTTTCCAAGATTGATCTATGCTCGGGATACCACCAAATGAGGGTCAGGGAAGATGATGCGTAGAAGACAGCCTTTCGGAATCGATATGGCCATTATGCGTTTGTGGTGATGCCTTTTGGGCTCACCAATGCCCCAGCCGTGTTCATGGACCTCTGGAACCGTGTGTGTAGACCGATGTTGGATCAGTCGGTGATAGTATTTATTGATGACATCATGGTCTATTCCAAGACCCAGGAGTAGCATGAGGAGAATCTACGAGGTTTTGGATACCCTTAGGTGGGAGAGGTTGTACACGAGGTTCTCCAAGTGCGAGGTCTAGTTGCGTGAGGTGCAGTTTTTGGGGCACCTTGTCAACCAGAACGGTATTCTGCTCGATCTGGTCAAAGTGGAGGCTGTGATGAGATGGGAGGTCCCGAAGTCTCCATCTGAGATTTGGAGCTTTATTGGGCTACTTGGATACTATCGAAGATTTATCTAGGACTTCTCCAGGATAGCAGTACCTCTGACCCGATTGATGAAGAAGATTGCCATTTTCTGCTGGGGGCCTGAGCAACAAGCAAGATTTGAGACTTTGAGACAGAAGTTATGCGAGGCGCCGATTTTGACTCTGCTTGATGGGGTCCATGATTTCGTAGTGTATTGAGATGCATCTATTTCGCGATTGTGCGCGATCTTGACGCAGAGGAGGCACGTCATCACGTACGCCTCGAGGCAGTTGAAGCCTTACGAGGCGAATTACCCAACACACGACTTAGAGTTGGGAGCGGTGGTTTTCTCCTTCAAGATTTGGCAACATTACCTTTATGGGGTCTGTTTTACTATTTACACGGATCACAAGAGTCTGAGGTACCTAATGGACCAACCAACTCTGAACATGAAGCAACGTCGGTGGTTGGATGTGGCGAAGGACTATGATTGTGAGATCCTTTACTACCCTAGAAGGAAAATGTGGTGGCCGATGCTCTTAGCCACAAGGCAGTCGCGACTCTGATCAGGGATATCTGTCTGAGGATGATAATGGTGACTCTACTTCTAGAGCGGATTCAGGAGGCTCAGATGGAGGCTATAAAAGAGGAGCACTGGAAGAGTGAACACATCGTCGGTCATATTTCCTCCTTCGATTTTGATAGCCACTGGTTATTGGCACTCCGGCGTAGAGTGTGGGTTTCGTACTCAGGCGGAGTACACCAAATCCTGATGGAGGAGGCTCACAAATCCATATTTTCCATACATCCTGGGGAGACGAAGATGTATAGAGATCTTCGTCCTGATTACTGGTGGCCCTGCATGAAGCGGTAGGGGTGTTCATTTGGATGGATCGGTTTGATCCGATCCAATCAAGTGAATCAAAATAGATTTAGGTTTTCAAAACATTGATCCAAATAGTCCTAACTAAATTTAAATCCGATCCAATCCAACCAAATTACAATTCGGTTGGATCGGTTTTTACAATTCGGTTTTCAAGAGGCAAGACATTTTGAAAAATATATAACTTGAATATTAGCAAATCCTATAAAAAAACTATTTTTTATATTTTTTATAAATTATAATTTATGAACATATACTAAGAAAATATATTATAGTTAATATTTCATTGACAAATTTTTTTTTTGATAAAAAGTAATTTTAAAGTAGTATATTCGATGAAAATTTCTAATAACTAAAAATAATAATTTATAAAATTTATAAATAGTTAAAGATACATATGAAAAATAGATATTAAGTTGTTATTCGGTTTTTTTGGACTATTCGGTCCTTATTTTATAAACCGAAACCAATCCAAAATCCAAAATAATAATTCGGTTTTGCTGAAAACCAATCCAAAAATCCGAATATCCGAACCAAATAGTTTGATCCAGATTGTCCAATTGGATAATTCGGTTTTATCCAAATAGTGAACAGCCCTATGAATCTGGATGTAGCCTGGTACATCGAGAGGTGCTTGAACTGCAGGAAGGTCAAGGCCAAGCACTAGAGACCTCACGGCAAGATGCAGTCGTTGGACATTCCCGTGTGGAAGTGGGAGGAGATTACCATCGATTTCAGCACTAAATTGCTGCAGACAGCGCGAGGAGTCAATGATATGGGTCATCATGGATCGATTGACCAAGAGCACCCACTTCATTCCGATCTAGGAGAGCATTTCCGCTAAGAAGCTGGCAGATATCTATATCAGGGAGGTCATGGCTCGGTACGGGGTGCCGGTTTCTGTGATTTCCGAGAAAGGGGTGCGATTCACTTCCAGATTTTGGAAGAAATTTCATGAAAACAGTGGTACTCGTCTTCACTTCAGCACAACCTTCCATCTGTAGACGGATGGTTAGAGTGAGCATACCATCCAAACATTGGAGGATATGATGCGGGCGTGCATTCTGGATTTCAGTGGTAGCTAAGATACATATTTCCTGTTGGTTCAGTTCTCTTATAACAATAGTTACCACACCAATATCGACCGACCTCCCTTTGTTATGCTTTATGGGAGGAAGTGTAGAACCCAGATATGTTGGGGCGAGGTTGCTCATCGAGTCATGGGGAGTACCAAGGTGGTACTCAAGACGACTGAGATGATCTAGCTGTTGGGTTTTGGTATACTACAACATCCTATGGTGCACATACAACCCTAAATACCTTGGATCTATGTTTTCACTAACTATACATGCAAATGGTTTCCAAGGTATTAATCTTACAACTAGCATGCATTTAACATAAAAAATATAATATACTAGTTAGCATGACATACCTTTTGATGGAGCTTGAATTGTTGGTGTATTTGGCCTTAAAGAGCTTAGCCCCAATAGTGTGGAAGCCTCAGATGGAATCACAACACACCATGGACAAAGGATGAACTTGAGAGAGAATTCCATGCACACAAAAGACACCATGAACTCTAAAAAGATACAAGTGGCGATTTTGGGCAATGAAGTATCTATTTATATGTGGGATTTCTAGGGTCATGGATATAACCCAAATCCATACCCATGGGTTTTATGATCCATGGTTCATGTGGCCCATCTCTTTATGTATCCATACATAAACTTGGTCCAACATGGATCATAAGCCCAACACATATAAATATAACTAATTATCATAATTAGTCCCCATAGATTTAATTAGTCTCTTTCGGCCACTAAATTAATTCCAAATTAATTCTTGATCAATACTAATTAAAACACATGATTTCATATTAATATATTATTACTTATAATATATTAATAAACCATAAATAACCTTCTCTTAAAAGTCCATCCTAACAAATTGTCCTGATGATATGCAACCCAAATGGACAATGCTACTCTCGGGTTGAATACATACCGATAATAGTTATGGGCTTAGACACCTAATCCAACAGTCTCCCACTTGGATAAGTCTAAAATTATTATTCAAGTATGAGTCCAAGATCCCGACTAGCAATCGTAGCTCTTAAATCCGCTGTCAAACTCTGAAAAAATCAAATGACATGTCCATTAGATAAGGGATCATATATTCCTCCATTCTAGATATCATATGGACTGAGACATGGATTATAATTATTCTCTCTGTCCATTTGTTGTTTCCTGATTTCCGATTTATGACGACTGACTATTTGAACAAACCAAATCAGTCTAGGCCCAGCCGAGCACTTACGTTTGTCATCACCAAATCATCGAGGGGCCCACAGATATCGCTTTTATCCCGAAGGTAAAAGGAATGGATAAACTTCGACTCATATGGCTTGTTCTACTACTTGTTGAATCATACACAAAGGCACGTTTTATAACATCGAGCTACCAATGCGTTTTCGTGCAATCAATGTATAACCAACTCATAGTAAGAACTCATATCTCTAGGTTTGAAGAATATAAGATATTATCGTCTCATGATTACTCGTGATAAAATCCATGAAGTGATTCCAATGAGCGCGGGTTGAATCCAATACTCAAAACTTATGAGCACTCATGAGTGTTGTAGCCCTTTGTCCAACATCTTAGACCTCTACAAGCCAACCCATGACAGTATTGATTCATATCTACTTCCAACATATGACCGAATGTGGATGGTTTGAATAACTTAGTCATCCAAAACAATGACCTAGTTTATTCTGGAAGTCAAAACATGCAAAATGAAACACAAGAATAATTGAATCGAATATGGTATCAAAACCTATGAACATAAATAAAACACCTTTTATTTATCACAATATGATTACACATTATTCATTGTATACTGTTTCAACTATAAACTTTATTCTTGAATTTAAAACAATAGTTGTCCCATGCTCCAAGCATGTACACTATGTTTTCTAAACACTAGTCATGCCATACACCAAGTATGCGTACTATGATCTTTAATTTGTGAAATAGATCAATTGAACATAACTCCAATGATCCTTTTTTCATAGTCCCAAATCCTTACTGAAAATGCAAGAATCCCAAATTCATGCCATTTACTGAAATCTGTTAGATTCTAAACTTATATGCATTGATCCTTTTTTAATGATTATGCACAAAGTCAGAAAGAATTGACAACAAACATTACAAAGCATTCCAAAGGAGATCAACTCCTTGGAAACATCCTTCTTGCATTAAGTTTCCTAATCTTACACAGATTGAATAATTTCTAACTTTGAAACATTTCCATATTCCATTTTGACTATCACTTCTGAACAAGAGTTGCCTCCTTACAGATTATGTCAATATGGTCCTTCCAGAATTATCACTATATTTCCAACTGTCCTTGAGCAACCAATATTTGGCAAACCTTAGATTGTCCTCGACAATTGTTTAGTCCTTTTAGTCATATCCAATTCTAGACCTTTTCCCTTCTTAATGCCCCAGGCATTTGGAAAATTTTAGAAAGGATGAATATAGCACATGCAATCGATCCTATATCCGAAGCATATGGGACACGATTCATGATGTCTCACATAAAGACTAAACCAGTCTATTGCTATAATATTTCCATTTCAATTTGCCAAGTGCTCATAATTCAGATTATGAAAAGGGATGACGTAATCATAATCGAATTTTAGAACGCAAATAACGGACCCATATATTAGAATTTCCTTATGTTGAGCCATTCCAACATAACATTCATATATATACTTGACTAAATACGATTAAAACCTCAATCTAAGCTTTTAGATTTGAGATGAAGTATAATTTCCTCTCCCTTAATTATAGCAAAACAACTTTTTCCCAATTGAAACCTTTTGTTTTCTATAATTAACATTGCTAACTTGCAACCTTTATCATAATTATCATGCTCCCACTAACATGATGATTATTAGCATAACACTTATGCTCCCACTAGCTTTGACATGTACTTAGAAATCAGCTGAACTTCTAGAAAAAACAATACTTTATTGACTTTCTTACCAAAGTTCAGATTTCTGATACTAGATTGCTTTGATAAAACTTTATCAATATCATACACCTTATCTTAGATAGCTCACAGGTGTGTCTAAAAAATTTCAGATTTATGAAAACTGATGCCGTAATCATAGTCTCAATTGTTTAGACCTTTGCCACTTCTCACAAGTCCATGTTAGTGTGCCGGTTAACCACACAACTCCACTAACGACTTTGAGAATGCAAATATCACAATTGTTATCTACTTCAAATCTACTTGGTGGAAGTGTTTCCTCACCATCATTTTCATGAATCGGAGAGAAACCTTATGACCCTTAGATTTAATGGTGTATGTGTTCTTATCCATGTAAATTGTCATATGGACTGAACTCAATCTTAATTTCTTGCCACCTAGCAGCTCAAGGGTCTGCCATTGCTTCCAAGTTGTTGTGCAACCAATTGAGAACTCTAAGAACTCATATGCAAAGCCAAATTTAACTGGAATGGGCACAAAATATGTCAACACGATAGGTTATAAACCTCAAGTTGTGTGCTAGTGAAGAACTTCAGGTTTTATTCTTGATTAGTTCTTGAGACTTTCAAGACCTTTAAGACTCCCACTGTCCTCTTGATATATAAGACTTTCTTGTCAGATATTCAAGAGATAGTGTGGATTCTAATCAAGACAAACACTTCACACAATTGGCCTTAGTTGGTCTTTGTTTTATCCAAAACATCACAACTTACCAATATCAAATGTACAAGAGTAGAATACTTTTACTCTTACATTTGATAAGTGTTTTAAACCTTCTTTAAGACATGTCACTCAAGTTACAATCTTAGAGTATAACTCTAAGAATTGTTTTTGGAAGGAAGTATGAATCATCTTCTTGATTTAACCACTTCAACAATTCATAACTCCTCTTCTTAACTATCAGAATGCACTTAGAGGATGAATTGTGATAAGGTCACAAAATCATTAAGATGGTATTAAAACATGATACTAAAGTACTCTCCCATCTGTTCAGATTTGAGAAACTTTTATCTTTCTGCCTAAATTGATTCTTCTTATTCGCTCTGCCATACATTGTAACCTTTTCCAATGTCTCATAATTACACTTAAGCTTGTAAGTATAACCATATTTACTGAGCTATAGTAAATTATGACGAATAGTCTTATCGATCTTTTGTGGTGGACTCTGACCAGTGCACAAGAATGTGTACCCGATCCCTTAGTCCTTCACTTGACTCACACATCCATGTGAAAAAGTAGTTAGTCTTAATTTTTCTAATGCTCGAAAGTTCTCATTCATCATGCTATACAACTTGCATGATTCCAAGTTTCTATCCAACTGAAACTTGGGTGATGAGAATCTTTCCTTATTTGGTAAATTTAGACACTACCACAAATGAAAGAATCAAATTCAATTTCCACTCTTGCTCTTAATGGAATCTTATAAGCAACACAAATTTTCACAAATGCCATTGTAAGGATATTTTAAAATAAATAAAATCAAAAGATTTACCTTTTATTTTAAAACTTTGCGGAAAACTTATCCTTACTATCCATATGAAAACTTGTTATCTATTCCTAAGCAAAATATCATAACTCCTCAGAAGTATCTCAAGAATCCGATCTTCAAACTATGCGATAGAAATCCATCTACGCGATCAGATTCAGCATATTCTTTCTTTAAGTTTCTTCACTTTTCTTTGATTCTTAAAACATCAACATGTGACCCAGTCACATCATGTATCAAGAATCTCAGAATAGAAACTTAGCAGAGTTAGATAGTGGATTTTACCTGAAGTAGAGTCAAACTTATTGACTTTAACATCCTTAGGTAAATTTGGCAGCTTCGCAACCAATGCCCCTTTTTTGGCAATATAAACAGATGAACCCTTTGGTAATGGGACTATCTCAGACTTAGCTTTTCTCTTTACCATTTGGTCAACCGAGTTGACTATGGCCGATCCCTTTCCATTGGGAAGAGAATGGTTTTTCTGGAATTCCAGTGTCATCATTGTCAATGTCCATAAAGTTTTTAGGAAGTTAATCTTAGCAAATAGATAAGATCATTAAGGGTCTTGTCATAGTCTATTTCATAAGTGTTCCAAAAGAACTCACCATGTGTCTTAGAAAGTAGTTGAGCCACCAACTTTCTCAAGACTTTGACACCTAACTCTCCCGGCTTGTCAATATGTGACTACATCTCCAAGATGTGATCACACATAGACCTTTGCTTGCAAATAGGGCTTGAGTGACCTTAAACTTTTCAGGAACTTGTGGGTTAGGGAGAATAATTGGAGGAGGTGAAAGAAGTATGATTTCCATGGGACATCATCTTCATTTAGGAAATCTTGCTTCAAGAGATTTGGGAAGATCATAAATGTCTAAACCAGACATCTTTTGGGAGATATTCAAGATAGTTGATTTAAAGTCCTTAATATAACACCAAATACGAAATATTAAGGCTAGGACCCAACACAATACTTTTATAACTTGGAAGAGGGATGCCGTAATCCAAGCTATAAAATATTTGAAGGTAGGTGAATGACGATTCACCAATTTCCACCATGAAAACGAAATATATATTATTAGGTTTTAATTGGTTTTTGAAACTCCTAGATCTTTGAGATTCATTGAACTGTTCAATGGCATGTTTCAATCTTGAGTGTGCCCTTCAGGTTTTGTGACTAGGATGCCGAGGATCACCAAACAAGGTGTGAAGTAACCATGCAAATTACTTTGTACCTTTAAGTGTTTACCCCTCAATCGATGTGCCGGTTAACCACACAGGCTCCATCGATACTATGATAAAAATTAAGTTACCCTTTGCCTACCTTGTTAAATACGAGTTAGTGTGCCGGTTAACCACACACGCTCCACTTACCGACTTAAACAAAGTGCAAAGTGTAATTTTATGGATTAGTACCTTATTCACTTTTTCCTAAGTAACTAAGATTGGGTATTTATAAAAGGTTTAGTTACTTAGTATTTATCATTAATACTTTTAATGAAGGGAGAATTATAGTCCTTGTGTTACCCGTTCGGCTAACGACCCTCCACCGGTCAAGGAAGCGGTGGGTGAGAGTGGACACCCATTAAACTGCAATTTGATAGGCTGTAACCTTATACCCCCTTATGGACCGGCTTCGTGAATGAGGCCTACTAACGGTAAGATTGACTTTGTTCTTATACATATATATATATATATATATATATATATATATATATATATATATATATATATAAGTATTAACTATTAATATTATAATAGTATAAATGTGTATTTTAAACATTTAAAATACTTGGTGGTTTAATCTATTAATTAAACTATACTCTTAATTTAATTAAACTTAACCCATGTCTTTATGGAATTATTAACTCTTTTAATTAGACATTTTAATTAATTTAATGAAGTCCATAAAGTTTGAACTTTAACTTTTAAAATTCATGGGTTTGGAATAAAAGTGTATATGGGGTTTGACTTTACAAATTCCAAAACTTGAGGAAAAGTTTTGAACAATTCAAAAAACTTATGGTTTCCAGAACATATGAATTTTAAAGTGGTTTAATGGAAAAAACCCTTCAAGTTCCATAACTTGTAGACAAGTTATGGAAGACTTTAAAAGCATTAAAAATGTGACTCTTCATTTTTTCGATAACTTATGGAAAGTTTATGAGTTTTAAAATTCATAAATGTGACTTTTCATGTACCTTGAGGACAAGTTACAAAACACATATTATGAACAACTTCAAGATTAATTTGAATTGAAAACAACTATCTCATAATTTTTCCTACTAATCTAAACAAACTCATAAACATGAACATTCATAATCAACATTTTTCAAGCATCATATAAACATGTATAAAACTTGAAACTTTGATTATTATCCTTTATTTGGATGAGAATAAACATTACCATAGTATCAAAAAACAAATTTGATGAACAAAAACACTTTGCGGTAATGATTCTAATCTAAAACAGGCCAAATTAAAAACTCAAAGATAAACTATCAGGGGGTCCAACTCGTCGAGTGCATGAACCAACTCGACGAGTTGGATGAATTTGTTCATGGACTCGTCGAGTCCATCACTGGACTCGTCGAGTCTGTTGTCCCGACAGCAAAAAATTCGATTTTTTTTTTCAGTTTTTTCCACCAACTTGCATCAAGTATAATTGAAAACAACCCATGGCTCTGATACCATTGTTGGGTTTTGGTATACTACAACTTCCTATGGTGCACATACAACCCTAAATACCTTGGATCTATGTTTTCACTAATTATACATGCAAATGGTTTCCAAGGTATTAATCTTACAACTAGCATGCATTTAACATAAAAATATAATATACTAGTTAGCATGACATACCTTTTGATGGAGCTTGAATTCTTGGTGTATTTGGCCTTAAAGAGCTTAGCCCAATAGTGTGGATGCCTCAAATGGAATCACAACACACCATGGACAAAGGATGAACTTGAGAGAGAATTCCATGCACACAAAAGTCACCATGAACTCTAAAAAGATACAAGTGGCGATTTTGGGCAATGAAGTATCTATTTATATGTGGGATTTCTAGGGTCATGGAGATAACCCAAATCCATACCCATGGGTTTTATGATCCATGGTTCATGTGGCTCAACTCTTTATGTATCCATACATAAACTTGGTCCAACATGGATCATAAGCCCAACACATATAAAAATAACTAATTATCATAATTAATCCCCATAGATTTAATTAGTCTCTTTCGGCCACTAAATTAATTCCAAATTAATTCTTGATCAATACTAATTATAACATATGATTTCATATTAATATCTTATTACTTATAATATATTAATAAACCATAAATAACCTTCTCATAAAAGTCCATCCTAACAAATTGTCCTGATGATATGCAACCCAAATGGACCATGCTATTCTCGGGTCGAATACATACCAATAATAGTTATGGGCTTAAACACCTAATCCAACACTAGCAGGTATGGAGTAGACTGTAGACGACTCAGAGTCGGCCGAAGAGCTACGCTAACAGGCGCCGATTGGACCTGGAGTTCTAGGTTGGGGATATGGTCCTCCTGAAGGTGTCATCTTGAATAGGTGTCATTCGCTTCAGGAAGCGGGGCAAGTTGGGCCCCAAGTATATCAGACCCTTTAGGATTATAGCCTTTGTGGGCAAGGTGGCGTACCCACTAGACCTTCCGGAGGAGCTCAGACAGATCCACAACACTTTCCATGTCTCGCAACTACGTAAGTGCTTGGTTGATGATTCCGCGTTGATTCCTTTGGAGGAAAATCAGGTGGATGACCGCCTGAACTACATAGAGAAGCCAATAGTAATTATCGAAATGAAGACGAAGGATCTGAAGAACAATAGGGTGGAGCTGGTGAAGGCGTAGTGGCAGCACCGTAAGGTCTCAGGATGGATGTAGGAGCCAGAAGACGAGATGAGAGAGCATTACCTGGAGCTATTCCCAGCAACAACATCAGACTTCAAGAACGAAGTCCAATTCAAGTGGGGAAGATTTGTAATGCCCGAGTTGTCAGGTATTCTCTTAATCTAATAATAATAATAATACTAATACTACTAATAATAATGATAATAATAATAATAATAATAATATAAGAAGGGGAGGGTTGTACGTTGGGCGTACATAGTGTACGCACGATGTACAAAGGTGAAGCGCGAAGCGGGGAAGCCCCTGCGTACGCTGGGCATAAGCTGGCCAGATGCAAACCCTAAATTTTAGGGTTTGCACCTTATATAAACACCTTAAGTTCGTCCCAACCTTCATTCTCTTAGCCTCCACTGTCCCTAAAGTGTTAAACACGAACCCTAAGCCTCTTGCATGTGTTTTGAGCTAATCTTGAGCATTTTTGGTGATATTTGGTGATTTTGAAGAAGAAGGAGTTTGAAGAAGGAGTAAGAACGTGAATCGGGCTTGTAGATCCAGACGTTTGGCATCATTTCTAACTTATTTGAGGTATAAAGCTTTAACCTTGACCATTTCAAGCTTAGATCTAGGTTTGGGGTGTTTTATGTTGCAATTTAGCTCCATAGTTGAGGTTTCTTGAGTTTTAACCTCAACCATGCAAGTGTTAGATGGCCACAAAGTGTGTTTAGTGACTTAAATCATGTCTTAATCCCCATCCATGCATGCAACAACATAAAATTTATAACTTTATGGTTTAGGACGTCTTTAAGGGCCTGGATCTACGTTCTGGATGATAGGACTTAATTGATTAAGTCACAATGAAGCTTCTAAGGTGGTTGGCCAGTACGCTGCACGTACTAGGTTAACCTTTCGTATCTAGACAAGTTCAGCATAAACTGAGCGTACGTGCTAATTATGCTGCGCATACGCATGCAGTGGGTCAAATGCGGTATTTGGGCCTGCATTTGTTGGGCCTTAAAGCTTAGTTGGATGGACTTGGACATTTTATTTTGAAAGTTAGGCCTTGCAAGGAAGAGGCCCAATAGGGAGAAGATTAGGGAACCTTTGCCTTATGTCATGAATCAGGGTTTGGGCTTAGGGACAGGTTTAGATCCAATGTCTAATTAGGAAGTTTGTTGTGTTATAGGGTGAGGAGTTTCGAGTCGTTCAAGGAGTACGATTTGACATTTGCAGTTGAGGTGAGTCTCGTTTCGTGAATGTTACGGTTCGAAGGCACCAAGTTCGACCCTTCATTTATTGTATAGTATGATGGTTATCTGCATGATAATTATAATTGTGCGCACATTGCTTGATGATCATGTGATTTATGTGTGTTATTATATAGTAGTGGTAGGGGTGACATAGACCCGGTATCCGGTTGGAATAGACTGAAGGGGCAGGTCGAGCACCCAGATATGCTCGACATTATCCGGTTGAAATAAACCGAAGGGGCAGGCCGAGCACCCAGATATGCTCGACAGTATCCGGTTGAAATAGACCGAAAGAGTAGGCCGGCACCCGGATATGCTTGGCAGTTTGTTTAATATTGGTATGTGGTATGGTGGGGAAACTCACTAAGCTTTGTGCTTACTATTTTAGTTTGTATTTCAGGTACTTCCAGCTCAAAGGGGTAGGGCCCGGCTTGATCGTGTCACATCACACTATGATTTTCCGTAGTAGGGATTTTGGGACTCTGAAAAAAGTTTTTCCCCCAAATTGTCTTGATTATACACTATAACTATTTTATGTTTTCATTATCTTGGAATCAATGATGTTTTATGTTTGTGATTTGTTAAACTTAAAAATGAAAATTTTGAGTCGTATTTTTGGGATGTTACAATGAATTTCGTCTAAATCCGAGCTGTTGGATTAGTTCGACAGATTTGGTGCTGATGTCATCATACTTCCATTCCTACTAGTGCTGATATCATCAAGCCATGCATCAGCACTTGTGCCACCTGCATCAGGGACTGACTTCCTTTTCTATTAAGTAGCCTTCTCTTTTTTTTAAAAATAAATTGGAAAATGACATGTAATCAAAACTAAGATGATCACATAGTTAGTTTTGATTCATTGAAGCTCTAACTTGAAACTGATTGTTTAATCTTAAGTAGAAACTAGATAGTGATCATAATTGTTGTGATTACCTATTTAGTTTGGGATTATATGGGGACATATCTTCAAAGTTGTAACTGAAGGGTTTTATAGGTTACAAAACTATGCTCTTACGGAATTCATTTAACACTTAGGCGCAAATGCAACCTAAAGGATCTATGTCATAACAACTTGAATTCAACATACAATGAACAACAAAAACTGGATTAACCCTAACATAATCAAAATACCATACTAGAATTAGGGTTACATACCTTTGATTTGTTGTTGTAAGCAAATCACTTCAATCCATCATTTGAAGAGCTTGGAAAGCTATCACCAAATGATGATGTCTCTAAACACTTACACCTAAACCCTAAAACTAGAAGATAAGAGAGGAGAAAGGAGGAAAGGTATAATTTTCGTTCACCAGCTTTAAGGGAAGTGAGAACCACGAAAATAAGGGCCCAAGGGGTCATATTTATAGTTAGGGATCACAAGGATAAACCCTAATTTGAATAATTACATATAAGATTTAATCTATTCAAGGCAGTTATCCTTATCACCTATAAGGAACATTCCAGAAACCCTGAAGGCTTCATGAAACCGTCTAACCCTAGGAATAATCTATAATTGCTTCTTTTGTTCAAATATTGAACAATTACAATTCACCTCTTGCACCTTTAATTACTTCAATTAATTCCGAATTAATTCTAGATTAATTTTGATTAATAATTAATCAATTCAAATTGATTTCATATTAATTTATTAATCATATAAACTAACAAATCAATTATTTAACAATTGATCTCATATTAATTTATTAATCACATAATAAACCAACAAATCAATTGTCTATTTCCAATTAATACATTAATCATATAATATATTAACAAATCATTTATTACATTTTATTAATCATATAATAAACTACTAAATTTACCTTTTCTCTAAAAATGGCATTTTAATCAAGTTCTCGTTATGAGGGCAACCTAAAAAGGACTCTGCCTCTAATTACAAGTTTATACCAATTTAGTTATGAGCTTAGACACCTTAATCCAACAGTCTCCCACTTGGATAAGTGTATAAATATAATTGCAAGAATAACCATGAACCAAATAGCAATGTGTAACACCCTGTCCCGAATCATCACTCATTTGGGTGTGGGTGATGTAATGTAAATGATTTAGGTGTCCGGATGGGTTTTAGAACCAAGGGGTATTTTGGTGAAATGGCACCACGGCCTTTTATGGAAATTGGATTTTTGTTCGGAAACTTTTATGGAAAGAGTTGATAAAAGTGTAGAGCTTCTCGTTACCTTTTCATGGATATAAGGATCGTTGAAATTGGATTTATAACGAGGAAGTTATGGCCTTCGGAGTGTTTTAGGGTTTAAAGGGAAACCCTAGTATGCAAGGCATACTTAGGGAGTACATGAGGCGTACTAGTGTGAAGTGTAGTTTGCTAGGTGTACACTGGTGTACTCTTAGCATACCAAGTGGGAAGGATCGTGAAGCCTCGACCTCGTATGATGGGCATACAAAGGGTTCTAGAAACCCTAATTTTTTAGTATCTGTACCCTATTTAAGCATCTTAAGTCTTTAGGGCTGGCCTCTTTACCAGCCCCCAAACCTCCTAAAACCCTAAATCCACCCTTTAGCCTCTTTGTGGTGTTCTTGAGCTATTAAGAAGACTTTAGTGCCCATTTTTACCTTTGTGAAGGAAGTAGAGAAGCTTGAAGTTGCCTTTCTTGGTGAGAAGGTTTTTGGATCTAGAATCATCATCTTTTGTGCAAGCTTTTTGAGGTATCAAGTTTAAACCTTGTCTTGTAGATGTTTAGATCTCCTTATAGCTTATTTTGTTATGCTTTTGGTCCTTTTTGGGTTGATGGAAGAGTTAAGACGTTTTAAGGGCTTGTACTTTTAGATCTGTGTTTTTATTGGACTCCTTAAGCATAAAGGTGAAAGATTTATGGGATTTTTGGTCACATGCATATAATTAAGTAACTTATTAAGTCCTTTTTAAGCTTAAGAACTTCATTTAGCCATGCATGAGCGTAAAGTTACCAAATTTACGTGATAATCCAGCTCAAGGAAGTCATATCTATGTTTTGGAGCTTTGTCTTAAAGGATTAAGCGTACAAGCCATTAAGCGAGTATGTTGCACGTATGTGCTGAGTATGCCTCACGTACTCAGTCTGTTGTGCCTTGCATGTTTGGGCTTCGGGTTTGGGCTATCTTTTGGGATTAATTGCTTGGGGGCATTGTTGGGCATCTGAATGCAGGTGTTTGGACTAGGAAAAATTGGTGGGCTTTAGGGTAAGGCCCATGAAGGGATTTAGGCCCAATTTGGAAAATTAGGCCATATGTGGGCCTTTGATGGTTAATTGGTTTGTGGACCTTTTTGGATTGAAGATTGGGCCATAGTCTTGGCCCAAACTAGGTAAGGGGTAAAATGGTCTTTTTACCCTAAGTGTGGATTTAAGGCTACAGATTCGACTCTAATTGTTAATTGGGTGTTATTTGATATTGATAGCTCGGGGAATTGTCGGACCAGCAGCCAGGGATTATCTATGTGTTTCAGTAGTGCGAGGTGAGTCTCCTCACTATACTATTGGGTCGAAGGAACCAATGCCATCCTATTGGTTTATTTATTATAGGAAGACTAATGGGTGGCCCTTAACATTTGTAAGAAAGAGTAGAAGGTGGCTCCTGGCAATTCTATATGCAACACTAGAGTTTGGACTTTGGTAGTTAAGTAGATAAGTAGTTATCTTTGTGATTCTTGCATGGAAGACCGACAGGTGGCTCCTGGCAATTCTCTGTAAGACCTAGGGTTTTGGTCCCTGGCTTGGCGAGGAAGACTATGATACGGCTCGTGGCATAATGGCAAAGGTTAATCTTTGTAACCCGTCTTGAAATAATAAAGATGTATTATTTGAGTATTATGTGTTTTGTGCTTAGTTGTGTGATTTAAATGAATTAAGGATAAAAATAAGCGTCAAAATGAAATTTTAGATAATACCGATATCTATGAAGGATGTGGTAGTGGTCGTGACGAGGTTTCCGAATATATAAAGAATGCTGAAATTCGAGTTATAACGAAGAAGTTATAACCTCTCGAAGTTTCGCAACAGAACCGACACGACACTAAATGACGTAAAATAAGAATTTAAGATAGAGAGATATCTAGCCTTATTCATCTATACGAAAGTCGTAGAATACGTTAAACTGAGAGCGTACATAAAAAGAACGCCCAAATCTGACTTCGTATGAGGAAGTTATGATTTTTCGAAGTTTCAGCTTAGTTGTAAACAACCCGAAGTTCGAATATGAGATTGAACGATATTTAGCCAAAACTTTCTAAATGAGAATTAAAGATCTCATCAATAGTAGTGCATCGACAGAAAGACAGACAAAAACGGACGTCAGACGAAGGAGTTATAATTTTCTAACGGAGTTTTCTTGTTCTGGCCTACAAAAAATAATATAATAAATATATAATAAAAATAAAGTCAAAATTAGCCGAAGAAGTCTAAACGAAAGTTGTAGATCTTGTATTTACCTATGCGTGCATATAAAGAACGTCGAAAACAGAGCTCGTATGAGAAAGATATGGATTTTTGAAATTCGGGGCACGAAACCCGGTACTATGTCAGAGTTCACGACGTGAACACTGTGTTCACGACGTGAATTCAGTGATTTGATCCTTCCGGAGCTGGTAGACCCAAGTGGAAGAGTGATGCATGCAGTGACGATCAAGCCTCACGACGTGAACCCAGAAAACTCACCCTATAAATAGAAATCAAGGGTCAGCCGATTTAGGTTGCTACTCCCTTACTCTCCCACTCCCGATACCCTCTCTAAGCCCTATTTTAACCCCCGAAGCCTCGGTATCATCCCAAGACCCGAAGCGAGTACCGAAGCCTGAAGATCCCGAGAAGAAAAGAGTTTCCGAGCCGAAGCTTTGCCTGCGAGAAGCCCGGTGTGTGAAGATCTTCCAGATCTACCGAAGAATACTACTCTGCAAGCTGTAGTGCTGTCTGATCATCTTCTGATCAAGTGAGTGTAAATTTTTTACTTCTAACACATAGATATAAATTATCTCTGAGTGAATACAGACTACGTGTGTATATATATATATATATATATATATATATATTATCTATTACTTGGAATGAATATGTATATTTGGAACGAGTATTAAATGAATATCTTATCAGTTTTTAAGTTGCATAGGTATGCATATGTATATTGTTATCTACAAAATGTTGGGTAGAACTTGGGTAGATAGTTGATGTGTGATAAACTGATGAGAGGCCCCGATGTTGTAGTTGTTGACGTAGTCATCTAGCGGAGTATGGATGACGACCACAAACTCTTTCTAGACAGTCATGTGGAATGCTAGCAGGTTCATAACTTGTAGGTGTTGTGAGCGATGTGTTCACTGGTGTACTCTATCCCCCTCATGGTTGCCTTTAGGACATCTATTGCTGAGGAAACCCTTTGCAGTAATGTCCGCCCTGATGAAAATCCTAGATTAGGTCCCTTGTAATAGTTGTTGTTGTTGGGTTTTGGTATACTACAACATCCGATGGTGCACATACAACCCTAAATACCGTGGATCTATGTTTTCACTAATTATACATGCAAATGGTTTCCAAGGTATTAGTCTTACAACCAACATGCATTTAACATAAAAATATAATATACTAGTTAGGATGACATACCTTTTGATGAAGCTTGAATTCTTGGTGTGTTTAGCCTTAAAGAGCTTAGCCCCAATAGTGTGGAAGCCTCAGATGGCATCACAACACACCATGGACAAAGGATGAACTTGAGAGAGAATTCCATGCACACAAAAGACACCATGAACTCTAAAAAGATACAAGTGGCGATTTTGGGCAATGAAGTATCTATTTATATGTGGGATTTCTAGGGTCATGGATATAACCCAAATCCATACCCATGGGTTTTATGATCCATGGTTCATGTGTCCCAACTCTTTATGTATCCATACATAAACTTGGTCCAACATGGATCCTAAGCCCAACACATATAAATATAACTAATTATCATAATTAGTCCCCATAGATTTAATTAGTCTCTTTCGACCACTAAATTAATTCCAAATTAATTCTTGATCAATACTAATTAAAACATATGATTTCATATTAATATATTGTTACTTATAATATATTAATAAACCATAAATAACCTTCTCTCAAAAGTCCATCCTAACAGATTGTCCTGATGATATGCAACCCAAATGGACCATGCTACTCACAGGTCGAATACATACCAATAATAGTTATGGGATTAGACACCTAATCCAATAGTCTCCCACTTGGATAAGTCTAAAACTATTATTCAAGTATGACTCCAAGATCCTGACTAGAAATCGTAGCTCTTAAAGCCGCTGTCAAACTCTGAACAACTCAAATGACATGTCCATTAGATAAGGGATCATATATTCCTCCATTCTAGATATCTTATGGACTGAGACATGGATTATAATCATTCTCTCTGTCCATTTGTTGTTTCTCGATTTCCGATTTATGGCGACTGACTAATTGAACAAATCAAATTAGTCTAGGCCCGGCCAAGCACTTACGTTTGTCATCACCAAATCATCGAGGGGACCACATATATCGCTTTTATCCCGAAGGTAAAAGGAATGGATAAACTTCGACTCATATGGCTTGTTCTACTACTTGTTGAATCATACACAAAGGCACGTTTTATAACATTGAGTTATTGAATGCGTTTTCGTGCAATCAATGTACAACCAACTCATAGTAACAACTCATATCTCTAGGTTTGAAGAATATAAGATATTATCGTCTCATGATCACTCATGATAAAATCCATGAAGTGATTCAAATGAGCGTGGGTTGAATCCAATACTCGAATGCCTATTCCAGGAGTACTCATGAATGTTGTAGTAACTCTTACTATGTCCACTATCTTGGACATCTACAAACCCAATTCATGACAGTCTTGCCTTAATACCTACATCCAATGTATTATCGACTGTGGATGGTTTGAATAACTTAGTCATTCGGAAAGAATAACCTAGTTATTCTGGAAGTCAAAACATGCAAAGTGAAACACAAGAATAATACTAATCCTCTATGGTCCCAAGCACCTTTGAGAGTAAATAAAACACATTTTATTTAAACACCATATTGATTACTCATTATTCATTGTATAATGTTTCAAATAATCAACTTTATACTTGAATTAAAACAATAGTTGTCCCATGCTCCAGGCATGTAAACTATGTTTTGTAAACACTAGTCATGCCATACATCTATTATGCACATTATGTGTATCTATGATCTTTACTTTGTGAAATAGATCAATTGAACATGATTCCAATGATGCTCATTTCACAATCCCAAATCTGTATCGTAAATGTAAGAATTCCAAATCTCTACCATTTAACGAAATCTGTTAGATTCTAAACTTATATGCATTGATCCTCTCGTAATGACCATGCACAAAGTCACAAAGACTTGTCAACAATCATTACAGAGTATCCCAATGGAGAGCATTCCATGGAACCAAAGTCTCAAATTCAAAGTACATTGCTTTGAACAACCTTCTTGCATTAAGTTTCCTAATCTTACACAAATTTAATGAACAACTTCTACCTTTGGGAATATTTCCATATTCTCATTTTGACTGTCACTTCTGAACAAGAGTTGCCTCTTTTCAAAATATGTCATTTATGGTCCTTTCCAAAAATTAACACTATACTTCCAACTATCCATGAGCAACCAATCTTTGGTAAACGTCAGATTGTCCTCGACAATTGCTTAATCATTTTAGTCATATCCAATTCTAGACTTTTCCCCTCTTAATGCACTGAGCATTTGGAAAATTTAGAAAGGATAAATATTACAGCACATGGAATCGATCCTATATCTGAAGCATATGGGACACGATTCATGATGTCTCACATAAAGACATGATACTATACCAATCTTTTGCTACAATATTTTTTATTTGCCATGTTATCAAAATTTGACTATGAAGAGGGATACCATAATCATAATCGAATTTTGAAAACGCAATATATATAGAATTTCCTTATGTTGAACCATTCCAACACAAAATTCATATATATATATATATATATATATATATATATATATATATATATATATATATATATATATCCCTGACTAACGATGATCAAAATCTCAATCTAAGCTTTTAGAATTGAAATGAAGTATAATTTCATCTCCATTAATTATAGCAAAACAACTTTTCCCAATTGAAACCCTTCTGTTTTCTATAATTAACACTTAACATAATAATCATGCTCCCACTAACATGATGATTATTAGCATAACACTTATGCTCCCACTAGCTTTGACATGTACTCAGATAACAACTGGACTTCTAGAAATCAATACTTTATTGACTTTCTTACCAAAGTTCAGATATGTAATACAAGATGCTTCGATAAAACTTTAAAAAAATCATACACATTTCCTTAGATAGCTCACATGTGTGTCTAAACAGTTTTATAGAATTATGAAAAGGGATACCGTAATCATAGTCTCAATTGTTTAGACCTTTGCCATTTCTCACAAGTCTATGTTAGTGTGCCGGTTACCCACACACGCTCCAATAACGACTTTGAGAATGCAAATGTCACAATTGCTATCTACTAAAAATCTACTTAGTGAAAGCGTTTCCTCACCATCATTTTCATGAATCGAAGAGAAACCTTATGACACTTAGATTTTATGGTGTATGAGTTCCTATCCATATGAATTTTGTCAAAACCATAATCACAAGATAAGGTTAGTGACACTTCCAAATTCATATGGATTGAACTTCTGCAGTCTTAACTTCTTGCCACCTGGCAGCCCAAGGGCCTGCCATTGCTTCCACGTAGTTATGGGCATAGAAATGTCAACACGATCGGTTATAAACCTCAGGTCGTGTGCTAGTGAAGAACTATAGGTTTTATCCTTGATTAGTTCTTGAAACTTTCAAGACCTTTAAGACTCCCACTGTCCTCTTGACATATAAGACTCTCTTGTCAAGAACCATTCCTTGACAAAACAAATATTCAAGGGATAGTGCGGATTCTTATCAAGACTAACACTTCACGCAATTGGCCTAAGTTGGTCTCTGTTTTATCCAAAACATCACAGCTTACCAATTTCAAATGTACAAGAGTAGAAAACATTTTACTCTTACATTTGACTAGTCTTAATAAACCTTTTTTTAAGATGTGTCACTCAAGTTACAATCTTGGAGCATAACTCTAAGACTTTGCTTTTGGAATGAAGTATGACTCATCTTCTTGATTTAACCATTCCCACAATTCATGACTCCTCTTCTTAGCCATAAGAAAGCACTAAGATATACTTAGAGGATCATTTGTGATATGGTATATTAATCATTAAGATGATCATAAAACGTGATACTAAAGTACTCTCCTATTTTTTCAGATTTGAGAAACTTTTATCTTTCTGCCTAATTTTATTCTTCTTATTCGTTCTGCCACACATCGAATATTTTCCAATGTTTCAGAATTATACTTAAACTTTTAAGTATAACCATATTTACTAAACTTTAGTAAATCATGACGAATAGTCTTATCGATCTTTATGGTGGACTTGACCAATGCACACGAATGTGTACTCAATCCCTTAGTCCTTTCACTTGACTTAATTTTCCAATGATGAAAATTCTCATTCATCATACAACTTGTATGATTCCAAGTTTCGGTCCAATTGAAACTTGGGTGATGAGAATCTTTCCTTATTCGGTAAATTATGACATTACCACATCCGAAAGAATCAAATCCATTTTCCAATATTGCTATCAATGGAATCATATAAACAACCATTTTTCACAAATGCCACTGTAAGGATATTTAAAATAAATAAAATAAAACCTTATCTTTTATTTAAAACTTGCAGAAAAACTTATCCTTACAATGCAAATGCATATGAAAAATTTTTTGTTATCTATTCCTAAGCAATATATAATAACTCTTAAGCAACAACTCACAATTCTGATCACCGAACCATACGATCGAAATCCATCTTCGCGATTAGAATCAACATATACTTCCTTTAAGCTTCCTCTCTTCGATTCTACAAAACATCAAAATATGATCTGGTCACACCATGTATAAGAATCTCAAATAGGAACTTAATAGAGTTAGATAGCACACTTTACCCGAAGTAGAGTCAAACTGTTTGACTTTACTAACCTTATGATTGTTCAGGTAAATTAGGCAGCTTCGCAACCAATGCCCTATCCTTTGGCAATAGAAGGTTTGGGAAGTTGATCTTCTAATCAAATTCGCTTTACTAGTCCTCAAATCATTTTTGATTCCGCAGCACCAAGCAAATAGGTAAGATCATTAAGGGTCAAGTCATGGTCTGTCACATAGTAGTCCCAAAAGAACTCACTATGTGACTTAGAAAGTGATTGAACATCCAACTTTCTCAAGACTTTGACACCCAACTCTCTCGGCTTGTCAATATGTGACTTCATCTCCAAGATGTGATCACACATACATCTTGCTTGCCAATAGGGCTTGAGTGACCTTGAACTTGTGGGTTAGGGAGAATAATTGAAGGGGTGGAGGAAGTGAAATTCCAAGAGATTTGGGTAGATCATAGATGTCTAAACTAGACATCTAAAATGGGAGATATTCAAGTTAGTTGATTTTTAAGTCCTTAATATAACACCCAATATGAAATATTAAGGCTAGGACCCAACACAATATTTTATAACTTGGAAGAGGGATGCCGTAATCCAAGTTATAAGATATTTGAAGGTAGGTGAATGACGATTCACCAATTTCCACCATGAAAAAGGAAATAATTTATTAGGTTTTAATTGGATTTGAAACTCCTAGATCTTTTGAGATTCATTGAACTTTTCAATGGCATGTTTCAACCTCGATTGTGCCCTCTCAAATTTTGTGACTGGGATGCCGAGGATCACAAAACAAGGTGTGAATAACCATGCAAATTCACTTGGTATCCTTAATATTATCACCTAATCGATGTGCCGGTTATCCACACGTGCTCCACCGAACTATAATAAACTTTAAGTCACCCTTTGTTATCCTTACTAGTCCAAGTTTGTGTGCCGGTTACCTACACACACTCCACCAACGACTTGGTAAGGTACAAAGTGTGAATTTCATCGGTTAGCACCAAATTCACATTTTCCTAAGTAACTAAGATTGGGTATTTATAAAAGGTTTAATTACTTAGTATTTATCATTAATACTTTTAATGAAGGGAGAATTACAGTCCTGTCAAACCCGTTCGGCTAACGACCCTCCACCAGTCAAGGAAGCGGTGGGTGAGAGTGGACACCCATTAAACTGCCATTTTATAGGCAGTAACCTTATACCCCCCTTGTAGACGGGCTTCGTGAATAAGGCCTACTAACGGTAAGACTGACTTTGTTCTTATACATATGTATAAGTATTAACTATTAATATTATAATAGTATAAGGGTGTATTTTAAACATTTAAAATACTTGGTGATTTAATCTATTAATTAAACTATACTCTTAATTTAATTAAACTTAAACCATGTCTTTATGGAATTATTAACTCTTTTAATTAGACACATTAATTAATTTAATGAAGTCCATAAATTTTGAACTTTAACTTTTAAAATTCTTGGGTTTGGAGTTAAAGTGTATATGGGATTTGACTTTACAAATTCCAAAACTTGAGGACAAATTTTGAACAATTCAAAAACTTATGGTTTCCATAACTTATGAATTTTAAAGTGGTTTAATGGAAAAAAATCCTTCAAGTTCCATAACTTGTAGACAAGTTATGGAAGACTTTAAAGCATTAAAAATATGACTCTTCATTTTTTCGTAACTTATGGAAATTTTATGAGTTTTAAAATTCATAAATGTGACTTTTCATGTAACTTGAGGACAAGTTACAAAAACACATATTATGAACAACTTCTAGATTAATTTGGATTGAAAACAACTATCTCATAATTTTTCCTATTAATCTAAACAAACTCATAAACATGATCATTGATAATCAACATTTTTCAAGCATCATATAAACATGTATAAAACTTGAAACTTTGATTATTATCCTTTATTTGGATGAGAATAAACATTACCATAGTATCAAAAAACAAATTTTATGAACAAAAACACTTTGCAGTAATGATTCTAATCCAAAATAGGCCAAAAAACTCGAAGATAAGTTGTCAGGGGGTCCAACTCGTCGAGTGCATGAACCAACTCGACGAGTTGGATGCATTTGTTCATGGACTCGTCGATTCTGCTCTCCCGACAACAAAAAATTTGATTTTTTTTTTCAGTTTTTTTCCAGCAACTTGCATCAAGTATAATTGAAAACAACTCATGGCTCTGATACCACTGTTGGGTTTTGGTATACTACAACATCCTATGGTGCACATACAACCCTAAATGCCTTGGATCTATGTTTTCTCTAATTATACATGCAAATGGTTTCCAAGGTATTAATCTTACAACCAACATGCATTTAACATAAAAATATAATATACTAGTTAGCATGACATACCTTTTGATGGAGCTTGAATTGTTGGTGTATTTGGCCTTAAAGAGCTTAGCCCCAATAGTGTGGAAGCCTCTAATGGAATCACAACACACCATGGACAAAGGATGAACTTGAGAGAGAATTCCATGCACACAAAAGACACCATGAACTCTAAAAAGATACAAGTGGCGATTTTGGGCAATGAAGTATCTATTTATATGTGGGATTTCTAGGGTCATGGATATAACTCAAATGCATACCCATCGGTTTTATGATCCATGGTTCATGTGGCCCAACTCTTTATGTATCCATACATAAACTTGGTGCAACATGGATCCTAAGCCCAACACATTTAAATATAACTAATTATCGTAATTAGTCCCCATAGATTTAATTAGTCTCTTTTGACCACTAAATTAATTCCAAATTAATTCTTGATCAATACTAATTAAAAGATATGATTTCATATTAATATATTATTACTTATAATATATTGATAAACCATAAATAACCTTCTCTCAAAAGTCCATCCTAACAAATTGTCCTGATGATATGCAACCCAAATGGACCCTGCTACTCTTGGGTCGAATACATACCAATAATAGTTGTGGGCTTAGACACCTTATCCAACAGTTGTTTTAGGGACTTAAAGTGAGGATAACGGGAATGGGTAATCGGGTTATTGTTGGTTGATGAAATTAAATATCATTATTTATTGTGGGTTGAAAACCCTATATGCTCACTAGGCTCCCAAGCCTGACCCACTCAGTCTTATTTGTATTACAGGAAGTGGCGCGAGGGCATAAGATGGTTGAATCATCAAGTTGTTTCGTTTATGAGCCTGTATATGTATATAACTGTTGTATGGCTTGTAATATGTCGTTTATGCTTTTTGGTCTGTATCGGAACTTGACATCCTGAATATTGTTATATAATGAAAATGCATCTCTTGATGAAATGCTTTGATATACTTTGTTTTATCATATTTTGTTTTGGGAACAAATTCTGCAACTCTTTTAAATCAATGGATTTTCTTTGAAATTATTTTAAAAGCATAAATGAAACTGGTCTTTTCTGTCCGTGATTTTGGGGATGTCACAGTTGGTATCAGAGCATTAGTTTAAGCGAACTAGGAATTTGTAGGATTTCTAGACTTAAACTTAGAATGCTAAGTGAAGATTGTGAGATGAGTGTCTGTGATATTATAGACACGAGCACTAGTATATTTTAGGAAGCTGCCTAAAATGCTTTTATGTGCTAAATGTTTTCCATATATGATATTATTTGTTCGGATCTACAGTTTGTTGCCAACCGGATCTGGAGACCTTATGTGTTTAGGATTCTAAGTGTATGGTTATGATATTAGAACTAGCATGTAAACGTTCCAGAGTAATAAGGATGTTTTGAATATCTATCATGACTGATGATCTAATTTCACCTTATTCGGTGCATAGATCAAAAAATGGTGAGAACAAGGAGTGGAGTTGGAAACGTGGACGAAAACAGGAATCAAATACCTATAATAGAGCAAGTAGCTGTTGCAGCAGCAACACCTGAGGCAGTGACAATGGCTGGGGTGCAAGCCATGATTCGGGCTATGTTAGCCAAACAAAGGGAAGAAATGCGACAGATGTTGCATGATAATAGGGACGAACCTATCATGCCCATTGAGGAACTTGAATTGCTTCCTGAGCAACTAGAGGAAGGGAACAATAGTCATATTGTGAGTCAAGTTGGGACTCAAGGAGAACGAAGGAAAGACCCAGAAAGGGGAAGCAACAAGGATGGGCGAATGTATAAGAATTTCTTGGGTGCCAAGGCGCCATGTCTTTCTGGAAGCCCAAAGCCTGTTGAGATTATGGATTGGATCTTCGAAATGGAGATGGTTTTTGAAAGTTGCGACTGTAGCAACAAACAGAAGACTGTCTTTGCAGTTAGACAACTGAAGACCAGAGTCTTGAGTTGGTGGAAGTTGTTGGCAGATACTATGCCACGAGGAGAAGCCCTGAAAATGTCATGGGAGGAGTTCTTGGAACAATTAAGGGTGCAGTATTGTTTAGAGATAGATCTGAGTGATCTGAACAATGAGTTCCAAAACTTAAAGAAGGGGAGAATGAGAATAGAAGACTATGCACTGCATTCACTGAGAAAATGAAGTTATTTCCGTACCTGGTGCCAACAGAACTCTCCAAGATTGAGAGGTTCGCTAATGGACTGCTTGCCGACTTTGGCCCGACAGTCAAGATGGAAGT
The DNA here is from genome assembly GCF_002870075.4 of Lactuca sativa. Lineage (NCBI taxonomy): Eukaryota > Viridiplantae > Streptophyta > Magnoliopsida > Asterales > Asteraceae > Lactuca > Lactuca sativa. Next base: position 177,639,222 of record NC_056626.2, on the reverse strand, counting down.
CACTCTGAAAACAGCTGTTCGAGCTACTAAGAATGTGGAGGCCCAGCAGAAGGAAAATGGTCTGGAAAGGATAGATGTTGGTGAGAAAAGGAAGTTCGATGGGCCTTCAGGGTCCATCAAGAAAAACAAGTTCTCGAAGTCTAGTTCGAGAGGAGGAGGAGTCAAAGCGAAATGGTGCGACAAATGTAAGAAGAAGCATCATGGAAAATGTGAGGTAGTGGCCACATGTTTTAAATATGGAAAGCCAGGGCACTATGCCAACGAATTCACTCTCACTAAGAAAGTTTGCTATGGTTGTGGTGAGGAGGGACACATGTCGAGGGACTGCCCGAAAAAGAAGGAGGCAACAAAACCCAATATTCTGCCAAAACCGAAGGAGAGAGCCTTCCTGATGACACTGGAAGCTGCTAAATATGAAGTTGATGTCGCTTCAGGTACCTTTCTCGTTAACAAATTGCCTGCCCAAATTTTATTTGATTCTGGAGCCAACTACTCCTTTATTCCGCATGAATTTGGTAGAAAACTAGCTTTGCCTGTTGATAGACTAGATAATGCTTTATTAGTTGAAGTTGCTAGTGGCAAGTTTGTACCTGTTAGCCATCGTATGAAAAACATCTTAATTGATTTGAATGGGAATAAGTTTCACAAGAAATTATTGCCTATCGAACTTAACGGTTTCGACATCGTGCTTGGAATGGATTGGCTTAGCGCCATTGATGCCGAAATACTATGTAATAAGAAGATTGTAAAAGTAAACCCGCCAGGGAAAGATTCGTTTATGGTGTATGGAATTGAATATGAGGAAACAACGCTGGCTATAATTACTTAAAGACTACGACTATGAGATACTTTACCACCCCAGTAAAGCAAATGTTTTTGCTGATGCTCTCAGTCGAAAAGTCAATCTTGAAAGAAAAAGGCCAAGAGCATTGAGAATAGAAGTTGTCTCGACAATTATGGAGAGTGTAAAGAAATCTCAAGAAGAAGCTTCTGAGAAGAATGACCGAAAGGAGGAACGTTTGGGCAAAACGTTGGTGTTTGGTACAAACGGTCATGGAATGAAGGTATTCCAAGATCGTATTTGGGTACCTAAGTCAGGAGGAATAAGAGATCTTCTGATGGAAGAAGCTCATAAGACCATGTACTCAATTCATCATGGCAGCACTAAAATGTATAGGGACCTAAAACCCTGTTATTGGTGGTCGACGATGAAGCTCGACATTGCAAAGTATGTGGCCGAGTGTGTGACTTGTGCGAGAGTTAAGACACAATACGGGAGTTTAGAACCTTTTCTTGTGCCCATGGGTAAATGGGAAGACATTGCTATGGATTTTTTCACTAAACTACCTAGAACAAAGAATGGTCACGACATGATTTGGGTGGTCATTGATTGATTCACTAAGAGTGCGCATTTCATAGCAGCCAAGGAGAAATGGTCTATGGATAAGCTTGTGAATTCTTATGTGAAGGAAATTGTGAGGCTTCACGGTGTTCCATTAACGATTGTGTCAGATCGTGACAGCCGTTTCACCTCATGATTTTGGAAAAGTCTACAAGAGGAATTGGGTACCAAGTTGTGTTTAAGTACAGCTTACCATCCACAGAATGATGGCCAGAGCGAACGAATGATACAAAAACTTGAAGATATGCTGAGAGCATGTACCCTGGAATTCCAAGGTAATTGGGATGAACATTTACCTTTGGTATAGTTTTCCTACAATAATAGTTTCCACTCGAGCATTAAGATGGCACCTTATCAAGCTTTATACAGACAGAAGTGTCGTACGCCGTCTTGTTGGCTTGATGCTGGGGAAAAGCAGTTTATGGGACCAGAGATAGTCCATCAAACTGCTGAAAAGTTGAAAATAATTTGGGATAGAATGTTAGCAGCTCAGGATCATCAAAAGAGCTATGCTGACAACAAACGAAGACCGATGACTTTTGAAGTTGGAGATTCGGTTTTGCTTAAGGTCTCGCCGTGGAAGGGACTTATAAGATTTAGTAAAAGGGGAAAGTTAAGTCAAAGGTTTATTGGACTGTTTAAAGTTCTTCAAAGGATTGGGAACCAAGCTTACAAGCTCGAATTACCTGAAGAACAGAATGGAATTCATAACACTTTTCATGTGTGTTATTTGAGAAATTTCACGGGAGAAGTTCCCGACATGATTCCACTTTCGGAGTTGAGAATTGATGAAAACAAGAGGTTAATTGAAGAACCAGAGGCAATCGTTGACCGAAAGACTAAGAAGTTACGACGCAAGATGGTCGAGTTAGTGGTTGTTTGTTGGAAACATACGAATGGGCCAAATCTCACCTGGGAGACAGAGAGTGACATGATGAGTCGCTATCCGCATTTGTTTGTTGATGTGTGATTCCGGGGACGGAATCATTCTAAGGTGGAGAGAATTGTAACGCCCGTGTTTCTGGGCTTGTCATTAATAGCGATGTAATAGTCTAGGTTAACCTTTGTAACCCGTCTTGAAATAATAAAGATGTATTATTTGAGTATTATGTGTTTTGTGGTTAGTTGTGTGATTTAAATGAATTAAGGATAAAAATAAGCATCAAAATGAAATGTTAGATAATACCAATATCTATGAAGGATGTGGTAGTGTTCGTGATGAGGTTTCCGAATATATAAAGAATGTTGAAATCCGAGTTATAACGAAGAAGTTATAACCTGTCGAAGTTTCGCAATAGAACCGACATGACACTGAATGACGTAAAATACAAATTTAAGATAGAGTGATATCTAGCCTTATTCATCTAAACGAAAGTCGTAGAATACGTTAAACCGAGAGCGTACATAAAAAGAACGTCCAAATCTGACTTCGTATGAGGAAGTTATGATTTTTCGAAGTTTCAGCTTAGCAGTAGACAGCCCGAAGTTCGAATATGAGATCGAGCGATATTTAGCCAAAACTTTCTAAATGAGAATTAAAGATCTCATCAATAGTTGTGCATCGACAGAAAGACAGACAAAAACGGATTTCAGACGAAGGAGTTATAATTTTCTAACGGAGTTTTCCTGTTCCAGCCTACTAAAAATAATATAATAAATATATAATAAAAATAAAGTCAAAATTAGCCAACGAAGTGTAAATGAAAGTTGTAGATCTTGTATTTACCTACGCGTGCATATAAAGAACGTCGAAAACGGAGCTCGTATGAGAAAGATATGGATTTCTGAAGTTCGGGGCACGAAACCCGGTACTGTGTCAGAGTTCACGACGTGAACACTATGTTGACGACGTGAATTAAGAGATTTGACCCTTCTAGAGCTGGTAGACCCAAGTGGACGAGTGACGCATGCAGTGACGATCAAGCCTCACGACGTGAGCATTAGAAACTCACGACGTGAACTCAGAAAACTCACCCTATAAATAGAAATCAAGGGTCAGCCGATTTAGGTTGCTACTCCCTTACTCTCCCACTCCCGATACCCTCTCTAAGCCCTATTTTAACCCCCGAAGCCCCAGTATCATCCCGAGACCCGAAGCGAGTACCGAAGCCCGAAGATCCTGAGAAGAAAAGAGTTTCCGAGCCAAAGCTCTGCCTGCGAGAAGCCCGGTGTGTGAAGATCTTCCAGATCTACCGAAGAATACTACTCTGCAAGCCGTAGTGCTGTCTGATCATCTTCTGATCAAGTGAGTGTATATTCCTTTTCTTCTAACACATTGATGTAAAGTATATCCGAGTGAATACGTGCTATGTGTATATAGATATATATTATCTGTTACTTGGAATGAATTTGTATATTTGGAACGAGTATTAAATGAATATCTTATCAGTTTTTAAGTTGCATAGGTATGCATATGTATATTGTTATCTACAAAATGTTGGGTTGAACTTGGGTAGATAGTTGATGTGTGATAAACCGAGGAGAGACCTCGATGTTGTTGTTGTTGACCTAGTCATCTAGCGGAGTATGGATGATAACCACGGACTCTTTCTAGACAGTCCTATGGAACGCTAGCAGGTTCATAACCTGTAGATGTTGTGAACGATGTGTTCACCGGTGTACTCTATCCCCCTCATGGTTGCCTTTAGGATATCTATTGCTAAGGAAACCCCTTGCAGTAATGTCCGTCCCGATGAAAATCCTAGATTAGGTCCCTTGTGATAGATGTTGTTTTAGGGACGTAAAGTGAGGATAACGGGAATCGGTAATCGGGTTATTGTTGGTTGATGAAATTAAATATAATTATTTATTGTGGTTTGAAAACCCTATATGCTCACCAGGCTTCCAAGTCTTACCCACTCAGTCATATTTGTATTACAGGAAGTGGCATGAGGGCATAAGATGGATGAATCATCAAGTTGTTTTGTTTATGAGCCTGTATATGTATATAACTGTTGTATGGCTTGTAATATGTCGTTTATACTTTTTAGTCTGTATCTGAACATGACATCCCGAATATTGTTATATAATGAAAATACATCTCTTGATGAAATGCTTTGATTAACTTTATTTTATCATATTTTGTTATGGGAACAAATTCCGCAACTCTTTTAAATCAATGGATTTACTCTGAAATTATTTTAAAAGCATAAATGAAACCGGTCTTTTCTGGCCGTGATTTTGGGGATGTCACATATGGTATGTGGTATTTAGGAAACTCACTAAACTTGGTGCTTATAATTGTTGTTTATGGTTTCAGGTACTTCCAGTTCGAAAGGGAAGGGCCCAGCCTGATCGCAACTCATACACCCATATTTTCTGCAACCTTGAGATTTTGCGATTGTACTATGATAACTGTTTTTATTATGAAATACCTTTTAGTGTTTTAGTAAATGATAAATGGGTGTTTTGGTTGTTTTAAAAATGAAACTTTTACCTTTATATTTTAAGTGTTACAAGTTGGTATCAGAGTCTTGGTTCTAGGGATTTGGGCATACTCTCGGGTGTGCCTGGACTCAAACTGAGGGTTTGGTGAAAATTTTCATAAAATAAATGTTTATGAAAAGGGTTTCTAATCAGAGAAAGGTGTATGATGTGTGCACTCGTCCGAGCTCAAGTAAGTGGTTCGTAGAATACCGATACATGTTTATTATGATATATGATATGGTTATCAGAAGTGTATGCTAGATTACGACTAAGTATCTGTTCAAGATTTTATGCTAGGATAGATGCCGTCATATGCCTTATTGTATGAGCATTTAGAATTGCATGCTAGTATGATTTTCAGATCAATGGATAGGATGGCTTGGGTAGGTATATGCTGGTTAGATTTTCCGTTGCCTGAATACTGCTTACTCTGTGCTTTGTGGGACTCTTAGTGATGTGGACCAACTACTAAGTGAATATACTAAGTCACATGTTGCACATGTTAAATAATCTCAAAGTGATAGATTTGACCCTATTGCGTAGCTCTTGTCTGAGTCCAAGCGTTCTAGGGTTGAGTCTTTTACTCGAAGGATTATCTGATATCTGTTGCATGTGACTATATTCATGAGGCAGTGTTTGACATCAGTGAGAATCTTTCAGCAGCTGATGGAAATGTGAGGCTGGGAACCTAGGAGAGCCTAGGAAGTGCTTCAGTGGGTTAGTTGCACTGTTTAGTTAGTATTTGGTGCATCATTTTGAGAAGGTGACTTAGAGGATTCGGGATTATTCTTGAGGAAAGTATGGATAGGCGTGGAAGGTAGTATTGGGCCCCTACTACTGAAAGCAAATGATCCATACTCAAATCGGGGAGAGCTCGGACAATCTAGGAAGCTTATGGTATGAGGATTATTGGGTATGTTCTAATCATTTGCATGTTGTATTTCAGTTTTGTGATGAGCACTCAGGAAGGTGGTTTTGGTTCTGGTTCCAGATCAGGTTTTGGTACTGAGCCGATTAGCGAGTAGATGGAGTTCATCTCATCGGAGATTACCCATGGTATTTTGGATGAGCACTTGGGCGCGTTCCATGCTAAGGTTATGACTACCATTAGAGCTCGCATACTTTCTTTCCGTGAGTTTCGTGCTTGTGGAGCTGCCACGTTCTCTAGGTAGAAGGACCCATTGCTAGTAGAAGATGGTTAGCGAATATGGCTAACACATTTAGGACGAGTTTCTGTCCCAAGGAGTCCAAGTTCAGATGTGCTTCCTGCCTTTTGAATGACAGGGCATGGAATTGGTGGGAGGAGGTAGGATATGAGGTGGGTGGTGATGTTGTTGATCCTATGACATGGATGATTTTTCGACTAGGTTTAAAGCTGAGTTTGCACCGGTGATTGAGGTGAAATAGTTGGTGCGAGAGTTTCAGGATCCCCACCAGACTACTGAGACTATGGCAGAAATCACTGCCAAATTCCGAGAGAGGGCTTTATTGGTTCCGTGGATGAGGAAATGAAGAAGGTAAGGTATCATGATATGTTGAGGGATGACACCAGGGAGTTTGTGAGTATATTAGGGTGCAAGACCCTGAATGATATGATTTCTAGAGCCCGAGAGCGGGAGATTGATTTGGAGCACCTGGAAAATAGGGGGCCAGATCAGGTGCAGGCAGTGGAGGGTCCTGGGAAGAGATCCAAGACTTCAGATCAGTGATTGAGGGGTAGCAGGGCCGTGGTTAGTGCAACATGTACGGGAAACTGCACGATGGGGTTAGTCATTCTAGGGGTTTGGGCTGATACAAGTGTGGTAGGGTTGGTCATGTCAGCAGGGATTGTCCTCAGGGGGCAAGCCCATTATGTTTTCAATGTAACTAAGTGTGGCTAACACATTTAGGACGAGTTTCTGTCCCAAGGAGTCCATGGTCAGATTTGCTTCCTGGCTTTTGAATAACAGGGCCTGGCATTGGCAGAGGAGGTAGGATATGAGGTGGGTGGTGATGTTGTTGATGCTATGACATGGATGATTTTTCGAGTAGGTTTAAAGCTGAGTTGGCACCGGTGATTGAGGTTCAATAGTTGGTGCGAGAGTTTCAGGATCCCGACCAGACTACTGAGACTGTGGCAGAAATCACTGCCAAATTTCGAGAGATGGCTTTATTGGTTCCGTGGATGAGGAAATGAAGAAGGTAAGGTATCATGATATGTTGAGGGATGACATCATGGAGTTTGTGAGTATATTAGGGTGCAAGACCCTGAATGATATGATTTCTAGAGCCTGAGAGCGGGAGATTGATTTGGAGCACCTGGAAAAGAGGGGCCAGATCAGGTACAGGCAGTGGAGGGTCCTGGGAAGAGATTCAAGACTTCAGATCAATGATTGAGGGGTAGCAGGGCCGGGTTCAATGCAACATGTGCAGGAAACTGCACGATGGGGTTAGTCATTCTAGGGGTTTGGGCTGCTACAAGTGTGGTAGGGTTGGTCATGTCAGCAGGGATTGTCCTCAGGGGGCAAGCCCATTATGTTTTCACTGTAACTAAGTGGGACACAAGAAGGCCGACTGTCCGATAATGAGGGGAGAAGCCGTGAGTACACCTGCTCCGGTTACTTTGAGGATCACTGATGGACGTGAGGGTAGGGCAGGAGCCCCATCAGGGAGGGGCCGAGCATTGCAGTGTCAGACAGGGGAGGCCAGGACTCCCGCAGGCGATATTGCGGGTATGTTATATATTGCATTTTTCCTTCTCTTTGGTTATTATCGGTATTTATGTTGCTTGGGATTTTGTATCGATTTGGGTAAGTGTTATCTTTGGTTTAATTCTCTATTATGGTTTGAGTTGTATCATCAAGAATTGTTATATGCCATTTGTATGTGATGAATCATTAGTGGGTCAGAAGGTTTTGTATCTTCTTGAGTGGGTTTCAGTGTGTTCGGTTGTTGTTTCGGTTCTTGGTTGGGATCGGTTCAGGGGTATCGTGTGTCTCTGGTCAGCTTCAACGGTTTAGTTCTCCAGTATAGTCGGGATTCAGTGGTTTAAGCATTGACCTTGGTTGGCCACTAGGAGTGCTAGGGGAAGTGGTCTATTTCCAGGGTTTCGGCCTGTGTCACCAGCATAAAGGACTTTAGGATTTGGGTTATGTATCATTGAACTGTTGGGTTTTGAGCATTCTAACACACTTAAGTGTACATGCAACCCTAACTACCTTGGATCTATGTTTTCTTTATTATACATGCAAATATGAATATTCCAAGGTATTACCCTAAGTAGCATACAATCATAAGTACTAGTATAACAAAACTAGATAGAATACATACCTTTTTGATGTAGCTTGATTCCATGGAGCTCAAGAGCCTAGTGCCCCAAGTGTGACACCTCACATGGTTCACATAATATCAAATACACTTGGACTAACTTGAGAGAAATGAGACACTTCATGAAATCGGCTAGCCCTCACCATTCCTTCATAATGCCCGGGTTTTGGAAGAATAAGATGCTTATATAGTGTGTCACAATTAGGGTTACACCATGTAAAACCCTAATTGTCATGGCCTTTCATTTCCATGATCCATGGGTACAAAAAACACCATGGAGCATTCGTGGAGCATCCTATGGGTTTTAGCCCAACTTGATAATCCATGGAGCATTAGCCCACTATACAAGTATGGATGATTTACACAATCAACCCATATATTTAATTAGTCTCCTTTTGATCACTTAATTAATTCCAAATTAATCCTTGATCAATACTAATTAAATAATCTTATTAATATATTAGAACTTATAATATATTAATGAACCTTAAGTGTTATTTCTCTCATTTTAGTCTATCCAAATGCATGATGCCATGCAACCCAAATGGACCGTGCCAATCGGGTCAAGTACATACCAAATATAGTTATGGACTTAGACACTAATCCAACAGTCTCCCACTTGGATAATTCTAAAACTATTATTGCGTATGACTTCAAAACCCGACTAGCAATCGTAGCTCTTAAAAGTTATTGCCGTCGAACTTTGAACAAATCAATGATGCGTCCATCATATAAGGGATCATATATTCCTCCATTCTAGATATCTTATGGACTGAGACATGGATTAAAATCATTCTCTCTATCCATTTGTCTTTTCACGATTTCTGATTTATGACGAACGACTAATTGAACAAGTCACATTAGTCTTGGCTTGGCCAAGCACTTCGGGGTGTCATCACTAAATCATTGAGGGGCCCACATATATCGCTTTTATCCCGAAGGTAAAAGGAATGGATAAAATTCGAATCATATGGCTTGCTCTACTACTTGTTGAATCATACATAAAGGAACGTTTTATAACATCGAGTTACCAATACGTTTTCGTGCAATCAATGTATAACCAACTCAGAGTAATTACTCATATCTCTAGGTTTGAAGAATATAAGATATTATCGTCTCATGATCACTCATGATAAAATCCGTGAAGTGATTCCAATAAGAGTGGGTTGAATCCAATACTCAGAACTTATGAGTACTCATGAATTTTGTAGCACTATTTGCTATGTCCCATACCATGGACATCTACAATCCAGCTTCATGACAGTCTTGATTCATATCTACTTCCAACATATAATCAACTGTGGATAGTTTGAATAACTTAGTCATTCAGGAAAAACGACCTAGTTGTTCTGGAAGTCAAAACATGCAAAGTGAAACACAAGAATAATCGAATCCAATATGGTCTCAGAACTTATGAATATAAATAAAACACCTTTTATTTATCACCATATTTGTCACACCCCAAAACCGGAATGGCGGAAACGTTCTGGGGTGGATGACGTCATGTCAAGTATCACAACTTATGTAGTATAGTAATCAAAGTACAACAACCATTGCATTAATAGTAATAGTTTTACATAGTTTACATTACATAGAAACATCAAAGTAATACAAGTAATGATATAGGTGCAGCTTGGTACTAAACTGTCTTCATCAAAAGCTCCGAGGATGTACCTGTCTATTGCTGACCTGAGAATACAAGTTATTTAAAAGCGAGTATCAGCATTTTTACAAATGTTGGTGAGTTCATAAGTATTTAGTGTCGTTTTATTCAAATAACTTTATAAGTAGTAGTAGTTTTAGAGTCTACAGTGTATTAGAGATCTTTCCAGAAAATCCTATATTTTCTAATTAAATGCAGTCTTCTACCAAGACTGGACAGAGTTATGTTGTAAAAAGTAGTTTTCCCTTAAACACTATCATTATCAACATACGGGATTCGATTTTAAAGAAAGTAGGAGAATATCAGGGAAAATAACATATGCCTCAGCAGTGAAGACTGCTGACTAAGGCAAAAGGAATCATAGACTCCAAGAGAGTATCGAATGAACGACACGCCTGACCCAGTCTAACAAAAGAAGACACAGACCCCAGATAGTATCAAATGAAAGATACAACTAGCAAGGTCTAAAACAGTGAATACAAACCGTAGACAGTATCAAATGAAAGATACAACTAGCACGGTCTAAAACAACGAATACAGACCCTAGACAGTGTCAAATGAAAGATACGGCTATCATTGTCTAAAACAGTGAATACATACCCTAGATAGTATCAAGTGAAAGATACGGCTAGCATGGTCCAAAATAGTGGAGACAGACCCCAGACAGTATCAAATGAAAGATACAGCTAGCAAGGTCTAAAAGCAGTGTAATTCTAGGTGTGTATTTTCCAGGTGTGTATTCCCAACATATTGTGTTAAGCGTCGTTACCTTAAGGCCATGAATTATAAGGTAACCCCAAGATACTCGTAACCATATTGATAGACACTAGAGAACTCGACGCCCTGCAGGCGTCAAAATAAAGATGTGACATTGTCACCCCTTGGCTTGGTAGGCCGTGGACTGTAGCTAGCAGTCAGGGTGCGGGGGTGTCAATCCCGTATAGATCTATACACACAATGTCTGCTCTCCCTACAAGAGACTATGGTTACCAACTACACAACGGAGAAGGTCGTGTCCTGAAGATGTATCCCAAATAGTGGATTCTGATGTAAGTGTTGGACTAGCAGTAGAGACTCATAACTGAACCGATCGATGTAAACCCATATGTCTATACATGTATACATGATATATAATTAATGATCAAACGACCTTCGGATGGATATCTGATCCCACCAGACCACATCTCAACGAAGAAAAGGAAATAGGGCGAACTAACCTTCCTAAGTCCTTTAATCATTATTTATATAACTATACATGTACAGGCATACATTTAACTAAGTGGAAACGTATCGTGAAGTAGAAGCGTATCGTGAAGTAGAAGTGTATCGTGAAGTAGAAGTGTATCGTGAAGTAGAAGCGTTAATAAGTATAGGTGTATCACGAAGTGGAAGCATTAATAAGTATAAGTGAAGTAGAAGCGTTATCAAGTATAAGTGAAGTAGAAGCGTTATCAAGTATAAGTGTATCACGAAGTGGAAGCGTTAATAATTATAAGTGAAGTAGAAGAGTTATCAAGTATAAGTGAAGTAGAAGCGTTATTAAGTATAAGTGTATCACGAAGTGGAAGCGTTAATAAGTATAAGTGAAGTAGAAGCGTTATCAAGTATAAGTGTATCATGAAGTGGAAGTATAACGAAGCAGTAGTATCTAACCAAGTAGGAGTATGAAAACATGGAAGAAAACTTTGGGAAAACCTTTATAGTTAAGAAAATCGCGACTTGGTATTCTTTTGTAAAACAAGTTTGAAAACCCTTATAAATCCTTTGAAAACCTTTCATAAACACATTTTGGTTATAACTTTGATAAAACAATATAAGTAAAGATTTTGAACAAGTAAAGACGTTTTAGAAAACCATTTATAGTATCATACTTGGTAAAATAGTTGACAGTGTAGTAAATCCTTGTGCATGCGGGTTATCAATCACATGTGATTGATATGATAACTGACATGTTTAACTTGTATTCCCTCCCATAAAAACATGTAAAAACATTTAAAAGGTTAATTCGGGGGTATGAACTCACCTGATGTAAGTGGATCCGATGAAGATGCCGGTTGGGTGCTCGGTGTCAAGTAAAGACTTGAACACACTTAGTGACCTATTAACATACGATATCATATGTTTACATATAATTAGTATATATAATACTATTTAAACAAGTATACGCATCCTAAAGTACGGAAAACACTTTGATTAAGTGCTAAGGGTGTCCCGGGTAACGTTTAAGGGTGTGTATGGCTCAAATAGGGAGTTTACTCTCCAAGAGTAAACTCTTTATAGAGTTCACGGACCTGGGACTAACTCCCCATGAGTTTACGGCCGTAAACTCATGGTGAGGGTGTTCTAGGATGCTAAATGGCCTTATATCTCTCATAAAATTAGGCTAGGTCCAAATGTAAAGTGTATGGATGGATTTAAGGCATCAAATGGACCAAATAACGGGTTTACGGCTCTAAACAAGGAGTTTACGACTGTAAGCTCCTATATACATATTCTTTTGGTGTTTTAAAGACTTAAATGATGGAGAATAAAATCCTATGCATTTTTCCAAGTCAAATGGGGAGTTTAGGGCATCATTTGGGCACCTTTTAGGAGTTTATGGCACATGGACCTTTCCTAGGGGGATTTACGGCCGTAAAATCCTATTTCCTTGGTTTCTTTAATGTTTAAAGCATTTAGAACAACGGGATTGCTTCTAGACATTTTTCCAAGGCCATAGGAGGTGTTTGAGGACATTTCTAACACTTAAACTTGAGTTTACTCCCCATGAAGAGGAGTTTACGGCCCAAGCATGTTCTTGGGCAGTAAACTCAAGTTTACTCCCCAAAAGTTAAGTTAGATGTGTTGTAAGTCCGTTTTTATAAGTCATTTAGCCATATCTAAGCCTTAGGGGTAGTTTAGAGGGGTTTTGGGGCTTAAAAACCAAATTTAAGGGTGTTCACGGTCCAAGAGTGATCTTGGGCCGTAAACACATGAATTTACCCCTATTTGATGTTTTAAACGCGAATTTGCGTGCTAGCTAAGCTATACAACAAGTTAGGGTAGATTGGTTACTCGTTTGGGGCTTGAAACGGATATTTTTGGCTCGAAAAATAAGTTGTAGAGAGAGGGTGTAGTGAGAGTGTGAAAAGGGTGGAAATGAGGTCCACTCCCCCTTATATAGGGGTTTGAGTTGAGGCTCAGTGGAAATCTACCCGATACTGCCGTTTAACGGGGCTTTTGGTCGCACCCGATTTAGTGGTCGTATTTTGACTTGGTTGAAACTAAATTTTTTCAAGGGAAAAATTGAGGATGTTTCTAATTTGTTTCAACCCTAATAAAGTCATTTATAAAAGTACCAAATTAATTAGCCAGTCCAAAAGTTAACGGACAGTTAAATAAAACGAGGCTTATTAACGGAAAAAGGGGTTAAAAATGACGGAATAAATGTCGGGTTGTCACATCATCCCCCCGTTAGAGGGAATTTCGTCCCGAAATTCAGGTTTAGGCAAGGAAGTAGGTATGAATGACCGAGTAGAGGCAAGAGGGTACTTCCTATTCGGTTTGTCCTTGCACTCCCAAGTGAACTCTCGCCTGTGTTTGTCATTCCAATAAACCTTCACCTACGGGATGCAGATTCCGTCTCGTGTAGTTAGCAATTTCCTACAGGTGTGTCTATGAAGTTAGGGTTCTCAATGGTTTCTATCAAGATGAGTGGGATACAAAGTGTTACATCGGGCAAGCACTTGTCAGGTCTAAGTGGTGGATTGATCTGTGGTGAAACTTGTGGAATATCCGAAAGTAGTAGCGGTCTGACGAGGGTTGGACCAAATCTCCGTAAGGAGTCTCAGATGGTCCTCATCTCTCGGAAGGGTAGAGTCTTTCAGTACCTAGAACATAGTGTACTTCTATGGCAAGATCATCACTGGCGTGATCGCCATTCCAAAGTTCCAAACGTTATCTCTCATAATGGAAGTGTAGTCCTTCAGGTTGGTTTTTAGGAAGCTTGGGTTGTCCTTGGTTTTGCGTTTCCTGTCAATTGGCTTTTAGTGACTTTCTAGATCATCGGATGGACTGCATGTCTACGGGTACTTGTTTCCTGCAGAGTGGCTATCTCAATCTTGTGCAAAAATGAGCTTGCACTAGCGAATCTTGAGATATTTCTAACGAAAACCCTTAGGGTCGAGGAGATAGGGTTTTACCAGACGAGTGTTGGACTATCTATGGAGGTGGTTCTACTATTTCTGTGAGAGATAGTATTCATGGAACACCTAGTAGTCCAATGAATCTCTAAGACGTTGGTTTATTCTAGTGCAGAAAGCGCGTGCTCCCGTATAACCCGTCGAATAACACCTAGACTGGTGTCAAGTCTATAATCTCTTCGGGATCTGGGTTATAAGGCTTAACACAACCTACTCTCACACTTTATTCTAGTATTCTTGGCTGCGGAGGTTATCCTGTAGTTCTCGGTACCCTAGCGTTCACTTCGGAAAATGATGTCTATCGTCTACAGGGTGACGACAATTTCCTCCACGCAAGGGGGCGGAGGGTCCCAGGCACTACTCGTCGGTAACGGGGTGGACGAAGTGCCTGAGTAGTGTGAGCATCTTTAGTAACTACTCTTCCGAAGGTTCTGAGTTTTCTCGGTCTTGGTCAAATCTAGTGAGTATAGGGTTCCGTCACTCGGAACTTTAATCTCCTCATCCATTATTCTTAGAGTTTAACTCATCGCGGCTTTCGGATTACCGGGATATCCGTTGTGATGCTTAATTCAGCGGATTAAGCATGAATGGATGGTCGTAGTCAATGTCCTTGACTCTTACGACTTAGATTTCCTTACCAACCGAGGGTGTTAGCTACTATGCTGGCTTAATCGGGATGACACCAAATTTCGGATTTGTGGTCATCATAGTAGCTCAACCCACTGTGGTTCACTTGACTCTAGCTCCTATTCTACAAAATAGGATGAAGGGTCTTTCTGGGGAATCTACGAGGTATGCTTCGGGTGGTTATCGTCTTCTCGAATGCCTGCAGTGTCTTTCGCTTCAGTTTCCATCTGTCTAAGAAGGGTTGGTTAACAGCGCGCGGTACCTTTTTCTAGGGTACTTTGGAAGGTTCGAGGTAAGAGGGACGGCTGACGGATCGCATTACGTATTATTAGTATTATTATTTTCAGGTTCCGAAGAACCTTTATTTGCTGAAATGGCCTCGGAGAAAGTTCTTTTTACACAACACTAAGGATTTACACATGGTTGCACGAAGTCGAACCATAATTGATAGAGGCGTCGAAGTTGGCACACTTCGACATGATACAGTAGGAGGGTCGATAGAGTCATGTGCCGAACGAGCACACAAAGTCTAGGCATCTCGAGTTTCGTCCCGTGTATCCCTGCCGCGGATACTTGGACTGATAGAGTCGACGTGGAACTATAGAGAGTCCTAAGTGTTTCTGAGTAGATTACCTTTTCATGAATGGATTCTCACGAGGCATTTCTGTAATCGCCTAACATATACTAGTCATGTATAATTAAGGTGGGGAGGACTGTTGCCTGAGCGACTGCGCCTTAAATCCACAACCAAACGAGGAACAGGAAATGAGGCGGCATTCACTCACTCTAGGTCTATCCATCTCAATTATACATGGTCGTAACGTATATACTTAGCCATTATAGTTTTACCTAATGAAATTTTTATATTTTATAACCGTGCTGCGACTTTCGCCTTAATGGGGGAAATAATTACATTTAGACTTAGGCTTTTAATGTTTTCGGTTAGTTATCTGAAATTGAGAGACGTACCAAAAATCTACCGGGTTCCTTGATGCTTCTCCCTAAGCATTCGGGTCAGACTCCTCCCAAGTCTTTGTTGTTTCCTTCAGTTTGGATGGTTCTTCTTGAAGTGTCCATCCTTACCACATAGGCGGCAAACTGGGTTGGCCGCCACTTTGGTGGTTGATGTAATAAACTCAACCGGGGTTCTGCAGACGCGAGCAGTATGCCCCTTCATGTTGCACCTAGCACAAAAGAGTTCCCGACATTTACCACGATGATGGAAACTGCACTTGCTGTAGTGGGGAAGGTTTCCTAGGTATGGTCTTCTGGAGGTCAGGATGGGAGGGCTGGCATGGGTATTGACTGTCTCAGCTCGTTGCCCTTCGGAAGGTCCTTGAGCCGAGTACTTCCCTCCTCGGTCTTGAGTTTTCTCTTTAGTGGAGTTGACTGAGGTTCTTGGGTGGTTGTGTACACAGAGGTTGGTTGCCGCTGTCCACCACTAGGGTCGGAATTCCCGATAAGGCTCTTGCTAACATTGGCGTTGTTAGCATTCAGTTGAGCCATGGCAGCTGCAATGGCTGCTGAGACTGCAGTTTGGAAGGTAGCTTCATCGAGTAGGAGAGTCGGTTTCTTGTCAGTGGATGGGTTACGCTTCTTCGGAGGCATGGTTTTCCTATACGGAAAAGAACACAAGTGGACGAGAGACGATGGTTAACCCTGGACATATCTGTCTTTATTATAATAGGCATAAATTTTTCCCGTGCCTCGGATGTTGGTTGTCTGAGTGTCGACCTACATCTCTTTAATGTAGTCCTGGTATGCAAGGTAGGAGTGTGAGTATCTGAAAAAGCCATAAGATGGGAGTCGTTCCTACTAAGTTACTTTTATACTGGGAAAGGTTTCACTCTTCGGCTTGGAAAGATTTGAGAACAGTTCGGAAAGAAGATCGCGGGAAGAAAGGCTCATGAAGACTTATGGCTAAATACTCTCAATAGAGGTGCGAGGATCCGCTCTAATCATGTTACATGCAACGGGAAAAGGCGTTTTACTTAGCACATAGCGTGAGTAGTGTAACCACTAACTCACTAAATTGTATTATTTTATGGGTGTATTAGTGTGACGAATCGTGAGGAGAAGACACTTCTTGGGTTCCATGTACCGGCTCCCTCTGTCTACCTCGTATCTTTGACTGGGACCGGTGTTGGTTTTCTTCGGGTCGTTACCTAGGGTTCTTTTCTCTTGAAGACATATTGAATTTCTACTCCGCCTTCCTTCCGAATCCGACTCTGGGTGCCATCACTTCATGATGGATGACTGGAAATCTCGGAAGTTTAGGCGAATTTCTCACCGATGTCCCTAAAAGATATAGGCACTTGGTGATTTCAATAGTCTCAACCCAGTACATTTATTTCCGAACTGGAAATCTTCTCAATGAATCTCTTCGGGGTCGGAGTCAACTCTTCCGTCGAGTACTGAAGTGGATAGGGTTTTCTACAAGGTTCGTGCGAGAATGGATATGTCTAAAGAATCCTAATAGATTATTAACATTTCACTAGATGATCCATATCGAGTCCTGCTATGATTACATAGGGTATACAAATCATATATAGCTTAGATCCGATAGGCCTTCGAATATGTGATACTACTCTATATCCACATCCCAACGAGGAAAAGGAAGTAGAGCGAAACCACACATTCTTAGCCTATGGGATCCTTATTATATATAACCTTGGGAGTATACTCTCTGTAATTGTAGGTATATCAATAAGGATCTTTTTAGTTCTTCACACAAGGTTATCTATGTATCCTAAAATACCCCTATGGTATTTTAATTTCATGTTTGTTCTTAACTTCTGAATATGATTCAAGGATTAACGTGAGTCTTTTAGTATTCCAAAATACTCCCATAGGATTTTTAAACTTTATGTTTGGCTCTAGCATTCCTAGTTGGTAAGTTTCAGACCTGTTGCAACACCACTATCACTCCCAAGCACACGTTCATCGCATCTCGAATAAATGTAGTTGATCAGGTTACATTTATTCCAGCTTACGATTAGATAACTGCCCAGGTTTGATGGTAATGCTCAACATCCGAAGACTTTTATTCTTGTTCTTCTTGTGATACTTGTGTTCGAGTGTTTAGATCCTGGATGTTCTTATACTTTGGTAAAATATGGTTATATTTTAAAGTATAATTCTTGGTTAGAGAGTTTTATCCCTATGTATTTATAGGCTGTATATCTTTTATGAATTGATATACTTAGCTCACTATAAACAATGCTCTGATACCAATCTATCACACCCAAAAACCGGAACGGCAGAAACGTTCTGGGGTGGATGACATCATGTCAAGTATCACAACATATGCAGTATAGTAATCAAAGTACAACAACCATTGCATTAATAGTAATAGTTTTACATAGTTTACATTACATAGAAACATCAAAGTAATACAAGTAATGATATAGGTGCAGCTTGGTACTAAACTGTCTTCACCAAAAGCTCCGGGGATGTACCTGTCTATTGCTAACCTGAGAATACAAGTTATTTAAAAGCAAGTATCAGCATTTTTACAAATGCTGGTGAGTTCATAAGTATTTAGTGTCATTTTATTCAAATAACTTTATAAGTAGTAGTAGTTTTAGAGTCTACAGTGTATTAGAGATCTTTCCAGAAAATCCTATATTTTCTAATTAAATGCAGTCTTCTACCAAGACTGGACAAAGTTATGTTGTAAAAAGTAGTTTTCCCTTAAACACTATCATTATCAAAATACAGGATTCGATTTTAAAGAAAGTAGGAGAATATAAGGGAAAATAACATATGCCTCAACAGTGAACACTGCTGACTAAGGCAAAAGGAATCATAGACTCCAGGAGAGTATCGAATGAACAAAACGCTTGGCCCAGTCTAACAAAAGGAGACACCGACCCCAAACAGTATCAAATGAAAGATACAGCTAGCAAGGTCTAAAACAGTGAATACAGACCCTAGACAGTATCAAATGAAAGATACAACTAGCACGGTCTAAAACAGCGAATACAGACCCTAGACAGTATCAAATGAAAGATACGGCTAGCACGGTCTAAAACAGTGAATACAGACCCTAGATAGTATCAAATGAAAGATACGGCTAGCACGGTCCAAAATAGTGGAGACAGACCCCAGACAGTATCAGATGAAAGATACAACTAGCAAGGTCTAAAAATAGTGTAATTCTAGGTGTGTATATTCAAGGTGTGTATTCTCAGCATATAGTGTTAAGCGTCGTTACCTTAAGGCCATGAATTATAAGGTAACCCCGAGATACTCGTAACCATGATGATAGAAACTAGAGAAATCGACGCCATGTAGGCATCAAAATAAAGATGTGACATTTGTCACCCCTTGGCTTGGTAGGCCGTGGACTGTAGCTAGCAGTCAGGGTGTGGGGGTGTCAATCCCGTATAGATCTATACACACAATGTCCGCTCTCCCTACAAGAGACTCTAGTTACCAACTAGACAACGGAGAAGGCCGTGTCCTAAAGATGTATCCTGAATAATGGATTCTGATGTAAGTGTTGGACTAGCAGTAGAGAGTCATAACTAAACCGATCGATGTAAACCCATATGTCTATACATGTATACATGATATATAATTAATGATCAAACGACCTTCAGATGGATATCCGATCCCACCAGACCACATCTCAACGAAGAAAAGGAAATAGGGCGAACTAACCTTCCTAAGTCCTTTAATCATTATTTATATAACTATACATGTACAGGCATACATTTAACTAAGTGGAAACGTATCGTGAAGTAGAAGTGTATCGTGAAGTAGAAGGGTATCGTGAAGTAGAAGTGTATCGTGAAGTAGAAACGTTAATAAGTATAAGTGTATCACGAAGTGGAAGCGTTAATAAGTATAAGTGCAGTAGAAGCGTTATCAAGTATAAGTGAAGTAGAAGCGTTATCAAGTATAAGTGTATCACGAAGTGGAAGCGTTAATAAGTATAAGTGAAGTAGAAGCGTTATCAAGTATAAGTGAAGTAGAAGCGTTATCAAGTATAAGTGTATCACGAAGTGGAAGCGTTAATAAGTATAATTGAAGTAGAAGCGTTATCAAGTATAAGTGTATCACGAAGTGGAAGTATAACGAAGCAGTAGTATCTAACCAAGTAGGAGTATGAAAACATGGAAGAAAACTTTGGGAAAACCTTTATAGTTAAGAAAATCGCGACTTGGTATTCTTTTGTAAAACAAGTTTGAAAACCCTTATAAATCCTTTGAAAACCTTTCATAAACACATTTTGGTTATAACTTTGATAAAACAATATAAGTAAAGATTTTGAACAAGTAAAGACGTTTTAGAAAACCATTTATAGTATCATACTTGGTAAAACAGTTGACAGTGTAGTAAATCCTTGTGCATGCGGGTTATCAATCACATGTGATTGATATGATAACTGGCATTTTTAACTTGTATTCCCCCCATAAAAACATGTAAAAAGATTTAAAAGGTTAATTCGGGGGTATGAACTCACCTGATGTAAGTGGATCCGACGAAGATGCCGGTTGGGTGCTCGGTGTCAAGTAAAGACTTGAACACACTTAGTGACCTATTAACATATGATATCATATGTTTACATACAATTAGTATATATAATACTAATTAAGAAAGTATACGCATCCTAAAGTACGGAAAACACTTTGATTAAGTGCTAGGGGTGTCCCGGGTAACGTTTAAGGGTGTGTATGACTCAAATAGGGAGTTTACTCTCCAAGAGTAAACTCTTTATAGAGTTCACGTACCTGGGACTAACTCCCCATGAGTTTACGGCTGTAAACTCATGGTGAGGGTGTTCTAGGATGCTAAATGGCCTTATATCTCTCATAAAATTAGGCTAGGTCCAAATGTAAAGTGTATGGATGGATTTAAGGCATCAAATGGACCAAATAAGGAGTTTACGGCCCTGAACAAGGAGTTTACGGCTGTAAGCTCCTATATACATATTCTTTTGGTGTTTTAAAGACTTAAATGATGGAGAATAAAATCCTATGCATTTTTCCAAGTCAAATGGGGAGTTTAGGGCATCATTTGGGCACCTTTTAGGAGTTTACGGCACATGGACCTTTCCTAGGGGGGTTTACGGCCATAAACTCCTATTTCCTTGGTTTCTTTAATGTTTAAAGCATTTACAACAACGGGATTGCTTCTAGACATTTTTCCAAGGCCATAGGAGGTGTTTGAGGACATTTCTAACACTTAAACTTGAGTTTACTCCCCATGAAGAGGAGTTTACGGCCCAAGCATGTTCTTGGGCAGTAAAATCAAGTTTACTCCCCAAAAGTTATGTTAGATGTGTTCTAAGTCCGTTTCCATAAGTCATTTAGCCATATATAAGCCTTAGGGGTAGTTTAGAGGGGTTTTGGGGCTTAAAAACCCCATTTAAGGGTGTTCACGGTCCAAGAGTGATCTTGGTCCATAAACACATGAATTTACCCCTATTTGATGTTTTAAACGCGAATTTGCGTGCTAGCTAAGCTATACAACAAGTTAGGGTAGATTGCTTACTCGTTTGGGGCTCGAAACGGACGTTTTTGGCTCGAAAAATAAGTTGTAGAGAGAGGGTGGAGTGAGAGTGTGAAAAGGGTGGAAATAAGGTCCACTCCCCCTTATATAGGGGTTTGAGTTGAGGCTCAGTAGAAATCTACCCGATACTGCCGTTAAACGGGGCTTTTGGTCGCACCCGATTTAGTGGTCGTATTTTGACTTGGTTGAAACTAAAATTTTTCAAGGGAAAAATTGGGGATGTTTCTAATTTGTTTCAACCCTAATAAAGTCATTTATAAAATTCCCAAATTAATTAGCCAGTCCAAAAGCTAACGGACAGTTAAATAAAACGAGGCTTATTAACGGAAAAAGGGGTTAAAAATGAAGGAATAAATTTCGGGTTGTCACAATATTGATTACCTATCATTCATTACATACTGTTTGAAACTATCAACTTTATACTTGAATTAAAACAATAGCTGTCCCATGCTCCAAGCATGTACACTATGTTTTCTAAACACTAGTCATGCCATACACCAAGTATGCACACTATGTTTGTCTAAACATTAGTTTTGCCATACACCAAGTATGCATACTAAGTTTGTCTATGATCTTACTTTGTGAAATAGATTGATTGAACATAATTCCAATGATTCTCATTTCACAGTCCTAAATCCTTACCGCAAATGCAAGAATTCCAAATTCATGCCATTTACCTAAATCTGTTAGATTCTAAACTTATATGCATCAGTCCTCTTGTAATGATTATGCACAAAGTCACAAAGACTTGTCAACAAACATTACAGAGTATTCCAATGGAGACCAACTCCATGGAACCTAAGTCTCATCTTCAAAGTTCATTGCCTTTGAACATTCTTCTTGCATTAAGTTTCCTAGTCTTACACACATTTAATGAATAACTTCCACCTATGGGAACAACTCCATATTCCCATTTTGACTATCACTCCTGAACAAGAGTTGCCTCTTTTTAGAATATGTCAATATGGTCCTTCTAAAATTAACATTATATTTCCAACTGTCATTGAGCAACCAGTCATTGGTAAACCTTAGATTGTCCTTGAAAATTGCTTAATTATTTTAGTCATATCCAATTCTAGACCTTTTCCCTTCTTAATGCTCCAGGCATTTGGAAATTTCTTAGAAAGGATGAATATTATAGCACATGCAATCGATCCTATATCCGAAGCATACGGGACACGATTCATGATGTCTCTGATGAGTTATAAAATAACTCTTTGATCGATTAGATCTTTGTAACAGGTAAGTAATGATCGTAAAGATAGTAAAAACGAAACACAAGTATGAATCAGAATATGTCGAATGATTAGATTACTCGATCCTCAGCAGAGCTCGACTAAGAACTTCCGCTGTAGAGGACTCTAGGGTTACAAAAAATAAGAACGATGAATATGCTGAATAATACTTTTCTAATCGTTTCTTAATCCCCACTTCTAGGATGCATGCAAGCATCTATTTATAATAAACCCTACAAAACTCATGGATGGACAGGCCCATACCGGAGATAAACATGGACTAGCTAACGAGCCCAATAGACGCAACACAATACTAGACCTAACAATCTCCCCCTTTGCGTCAATTTGGAGCGAGACTATCGTTTCTTCTTGCTTGGGCCAGTAGCAGGAACCTTCTTTGTTGTATCAAACAGACGTGAGATAAGTGCAAGGATAGTCTGTCTGAAACGAATGTACCATTAAATCATGTCATCAAAGTACTTGATATCATCCGCTGTGTTCTGCTTGCATCAATGGATGATCCCTAAAACGTGTTCCAAACAGGCAGTGGTGTAGAGATGTTTGTCTGCCAAGGCAAAAAGACATTTATGTCCTTCGTTCCTGGTAAACATGACGGAGTTTCTCTTTGGGTCAATCTTCCCCATCTGCATCATGTTGAGATCACTGGCAGAGCCAACAGGAGATATGGTAGGCTTTTTCTTGAATACGTTCGCTATCTCCTGATCCATCAGAGCAACTTCCATGACATAGCATACAAGCATCCTCTTAAGGTGGTCGATGATCGGACCATATTCAGCTTCGTTTGTAAGAAGGATTTTGTGCAAGATAATCCAGTCATGGGGATTAAGGTTTAGAAGATCTTCAAGTGAGATGGCATGTTCGGTCTTGGCAGATCCCCGTAGTACCTTGAACCGAACGTTGGTGAAGTTACCTTCCCTAAACGGCTTTAGGACCCGAACATTGACGATTTTCTGAGCGCTCCAAGTTTGGTATTATGGTTGAGCTGCTCTCAGATAAAATTCGACTAAGTCCCGATCAACCTTTGGATGCGGATGAGGGAACTCAGCAATGTTGTCAAAGGCATGAAAGATAAACACCTTTCGGGTCAGTGGCATATCGAACTGAGAGTCGACAGTGTTAGAACGATCTAAAGAGATCACAGGTTCTAGCCACAAGATACTTGGTGTTTCGATGGCTTCTTTAATCAGCTTCTCAAGAGTCCAAGGAGGAAAAAGAGTTTTCCTGCTCTCGAGAAGGTCGTGGGCTTCTTTCTGTCTTCTTTCAGCTTCTTTAGCCTCTCTAGCCACACGAGCACTGATGTCAGCCTCTTTGTCTCGACCTTGTCGTTTCAGAAGGTCGGCAATTGTCTCCTTATCATCATCATCACTCTCCTCAGCAATTTTCTTGCCTTTGTCTTTCACACCGGAACCTAAGGCTTGGCCTACTGGAGGAGGTTCGGTTGTGTGAGTTGCTGTTGAAGTAGGAGGTGGTTGAGACACTTGTTCTTTTTCTCCCCCTTGTTTCGGAATGGACACGAAATCAAGGAGCCCTTCAATTTTGCTTAGTAGAGAGAGGGCGGGAGCAAGCTTCTCTGTAAGGTCACGCCTCACAGAATAATTGAGGATCGGGTCATGTGCTTCAAGGATGTTTGAGATAGCTGAGTGGAAATCCGAAACACACGATTTAACCACCTCTCTTTCAGATCGAAGAGACTCAATCTCCTGTTGAGAGTTGGAGAGTTGAATACTCTTGACCTTCAGAGCGGTAGTTTTCCTTGCGAGACCATCCATGAGAGAGTTCTCAGCAGCTAAGTCTTCTTGAAGCTTGGAGAGACGCTCCTCAATGATTGTTCTGAAAGCTGAGTTGTCGTCAGAAATTGTTTGACGAAGTGAAGCGAACGACTTCAGCTCTGATGCGACTGAGTTAGCCAGCTGGTTGACAATGGGTTCCAGCTTTTTCGCGGTGGCTTCAGCGTTTTCCTGTAAAGATTTCAACAAGGAAGAAGCATCAGTGAATAGTTTATCGACTTTTTCGGTCGCTGCCTCACAAGCTTTGGTTGAGGCGTCAATGGCTGCAGTAGCGGAATCAAGGGAAACTTGATGAGCTTTGGAAAAAGCATCAACAATTTTCTGAATGGCAGCTTCAGATACTGAGGACTGTGATGTGGAAGATGAGGCGATGAGCGAATCGATTTTATCATGTAGCTCCTTGAGATGTTTCTTTGTGACAGGAGCACCGTCATCATCATCACTCTGAAGTTGAAACGGACTGTAATAGACCAAATCGAAGGTCATGTCCTCCCCGCCAAGGAATGGTTCTTCACCCTCTGATGCATGAGCAGGAGAAGATGGTGGTGGTGAAGCTTGAGGCTCAGTAGTAGTAGTAGTAGTAGTAGTAGGTTCGGGTTGGGTGGTGTGTTCGGTTGTTGGTGTGGGTTCGGGTGCTGAGGTGGATTTGGGTGCGTCAGTATGAACCCCCGTATCAGATACGTTGGTTCTTACGTCTGCAGTGGTGGTGGTTATTGCTTCGTTAAATATAGGTGGTGGTACTGGGATGGAGGTGGATGGTATTTGAGTGGTGGAGGTTATGGGGGGAATGGAAAAAGGAATTGTAACTGGTGGAGAGGAAATAAGAGAAGTGGAAATATGAATCTCTGGTGTAGGCGAACGTGGTGGAGTGTTACCACGTTGAGATCCATCAGAATCAGAACCCTCTTCCTCAGATTCGCTTGAGGACGAAGCGATGATCAGCTTTCGCCTTGGTTGGGTTTTTTGCTTCTTCATAGGAGGGGATTGGGCGGCTCTGGTGGTTTTCCTCTTCTTGGGAGATGGGCCTTTCGCTCCCTTTGCAACCTGCTTGCCCATATCAGCCTTCTTTCCTCTGGGGGCAGGTTTGTCAGCATGGTGAATTGACTTGAGCATCTCTGGAGTAAGCTCTCTTGGACCAGAGCGTCGGAACTCCTTGTACGTTCTAATGATCCGACTGTCGGTAGGAACGTCACCATACATTGTTTCCGGAATTGAACCGTTGAACGAAAATTTAGAAGCATGAGAAACAATGATCTTCGTGGTATGGAAAGTACCAATCGAAGACATTGGAGAACCAGCAATGATGGGGATGTGGTACTTGTACATCACCCATTTAGTGACAAGAGTCCAGAAACGGGCGTATGAAATCTCTGAATGTCGAGAAGTGGAAGACAGACTCTGAATGAGTTGTTGCCAAAGGACCGACCCGTAGTCCATATTGATACCGTTGTAGAGCCCGTACATGATCGAAATGAACATACAACTTGCCCCGTCTGATCTAGCACTTCTTTCAGACAAGCCCTTGAGAAGCACAGTAAACATCCCATTCCACTGAGGGGGCAGGCACGATTTCTTGAATTTCGTGACCGTTGTGAGCACCTCAGTGTACCCCATGTTGTAGAACATGTTGAACAGATGACCCATAGGAATGGTTTCAGGATTAACCCTCGACGAATCAGGTTCAAACCCTAACAGCGTACAAAACCTCTGCTTGGAAATCGACACCTTGTGCTCGAAGACATCGAAGAAAATCCTGTCTACGACCTTGTCGTAGTGAGCTGTGGCAAAAATCTGTGACAAGAACTCCATGGGAACAGCTTCAGCCCTGGTAAGAGCAGGAGCGATTGGCGAGTATTTCAGGCATTTGATGATGGGAAACATGAAAGCGTCGTATTCCTGAGGAGTAAGATCAATGATCAAACTCTGCTGGGGACGAATCGGCAAGATGTGTGAAGTTGCGTGAACTGATGAAGAATCCGCCATTGTTGTGATGAATATGGGAGAGATGATGAACAGTAGAGGTTGGATCGATTTTCTTGCTCTCTGGAAATAAAGGTGCAGTAAAGAGGTAAACGGTGGTTTACATTGCCTTTTATACTGTGGGTAAAGAAGAGAGAAGAATCTTTCCCAAATCTTTTATTGAAAAACGAAGAGTTTTTCGGAGGCGATTGATTACTGTGGGTAAAGGAGAGAGAAGAATCTTTCCCAAATCTTTTATACTGTGGTGTTGCCGATGATTACGCAGGAGAGAGAGTGTCAGTCCCTAATTACACGCCTTCCCATTAGGCGCCGGTTGGAGATGAAACGGTTCTAATTCGCACGCTTTGCCTTCTTGCCCCGTTTGAAATCAAATCGATTGGACTCCCGCCTGAGTCATCATTTTGTCATCTTATCCCTTTAGAGTTTAACGGCATCTTTAAAATAAAATCGCCCACGCGGATCAATATCAACCACAACCCTTTTATAACAACCAATCTAATTAAAATGTCTTGAAATTAATGAAATCAGAATTTTGGAAAATCAAAAAGATTTTCGTGCTGAGTGTGTAAAAGAAAAAGAAATAAAGCAACACTTTTGAGGGATTAGGTGATGTCAATAAAGACACGAAACAATTGATCCCGGGCACGAATCTCTTCCTTCAAATTCAAGAGAGACCTTAAAGTGTTTGTGTGGTTTCCCGTTGAATAACGATCAGACACTTATTAAGAAGTGTTGAAAGGCTTCTTTTAATTAGGCTTATGAGGGTGGCTTTCGCTTCGATTCATAATTCCTGATCTTGATATAAGATAGAAATCGAACGAAGTACTTGTGAGACCAATGTAGTCTGTTGAACAAGTAGGTTGGAGATAATTTAGGTGGCAAGGTAAACTAATGTATGCGAAATCTAAAAAAAATTAAAACTGGATCCCAAGGGAAGAAATGTTATTGGATTTAACAATTTCATAGGAATCACTCAAAAAAATAATAATAGAGATTTCATGTTGTATCCCCGTGGATAAGTCCGTCAATTCATTAGTGAAAGCTAGAGCAAGATAATTGTTCACCGTCAATGCATAGTAAGTATTGAATTGTGGGTTTCACTTAGCACGTAGTGACACGAAGCGAAGATCATGAACACAGAAATTGTGCAACCATAAACCTTAGTGGTAATGTCTGAGAGTCTCAAGGGTTACGTTTGTGAAGTGAATGAGATGGAGAAAAGTAATGTAGATGGTGTAAAGAGACCAAAGTACCTCTGCTGTGAAAAATAAGGACTAAGCAGAAAACTCTTATCTCATGTGAGAAGAGAGTTAGGTAGCTCATGATTAGAATAAATATGAGAGCCTAATTGGGAAGACAAGGTTTGTTTGTACCAAGTCAGTAAGGCTTTTATTCAGAATCAGGTGAGGCTTTGGACACATACAGTGGCATGCTTCTAGGGACACTTAGCTAGTGAAATAATAACCCCCAAAGAGACGTACAAAAAGATAAGAGCCAAAATTAAAATAAAATAAAGAAAGAGAAAAATAAATAATAAAAAAAATATTTTTGGAGTTTTTGAATTTAAAAAAAATAAAAAAATATTTTTGGAATTTTAGATAAAAAGGAAAATAAGACATTAAAAATGAATAAAAAAAATTGGAAAATTTTGGAACCGAACCCGAGCGTTCGGTCTATTTCGGGTGAGAAATTTTTTGGAACCGAACCCGAACGTTCGGTCAATTTCGGTTGCCAAAAAAAATAATTTTGAAAAAGAAAAGAACTTTGACAATAAGATAAATGAATTTGGAAAAATAATACAAAAGATTTACAACCAAAGAAACTACCTTTGAGTGATAAGTGAAGATCAGATGATACAACCGAACCCGAGCGTTCGGTTCATATCGGTACACCAGAACAAGACCCGAACCCGAGCGTTCGGTTCATTTCGGCATACATGAGACCCGAACCCGAACGTTCGGTCTATTTCGCTTCTTACTTTTAATCTTGAGAGGTAATTTTTGGTACTGACTCCGATTCCATCATTCCTAGCCCTTGTAGAATTTTGTTGAAAGAAGCTTCAGGAAGAGTTGTAGTGAAGATGTCAGCCAGTTGATTAGTGGTTCGAACAAAATGAATTTCGACGTTCCGATCTTCCACATGATCCTTAATAAAGTGATACCTCTGTGCTATGTGCTTAGTCTTGGAGTGTTGCACTGGGTTATGACAGATCCTAATTGCACTCTCAGAGTCGCAATATAGTGGGATCTTTTTCATATTGAGTCCATAGTCCCGGAGCTGGCTTTGGATCCAAATCACTTGAGATGTATAGGAGGCAGCTGCGATGTATTCTGCTTCAGCTGTAGACAGAGATACACAAGTTTGTTTCTTTGATTGCCAGCTAACCAACTTCCCGTCAAGGAATTGGCAGCCTCCAGTGGTGCTTTTCCTGTCTAGTCCACAACCTCTGAGGTCTGCATCTGAGTAGGCTTGAACGAAGAAAACTGAGTTTGATGGATACCATAGGCCGAGAGAGGTAGTTCTTTTTAGATACCAGAGTATGTTCTTTACTGCAAGCATATGAGGTTCACGAGGATTCGCTTGAAATTTAGCACAGTAACAAACAGAAAACATTATATCAGGCCTGCTAGTAGTAAGGTACATTAAAGAACCGATCATCTAGCGATATAGCGTAATATCGACTGCTGGCTTATCCAAGGATGGAGTGAGCTTGGTGCCAAACGCCATTGTAACTTTAACCTTTGAGTCTCCCATCATGCCAAATTTAGCAAGAAGAGTCTTGGTATAAGCTTCCTGGTTGATAAAGATGCCTTCGGGTCCCTGTCTAATATTTAAACCAAGGAAAAAGTTAATTGGACCCATTGAGCTCATTTCAAATTTAGTCTCCATCAGCTTTCTGAATTCAGCTGTTAAGCTTGGATTCGTTGAGCCAAAGATGATATCATCGACATAGATTTGAACTATCATAAGGTGGTTACCTTCCTTCTTACAAAAGAAGGTTGGGTCAACCGAACCTTGCTTGAATTTGGACATCTTTAAAAACTTGGTTAGCGTTTCATACCAGGCCCTAGGTGCTTGTTCCAGCCCATAAACCACTTTGTCCAGAATATAGCAGTGATTGGGGTACTTTTCATTGATGAATCCCGGAGGTTGCTCCACGTACACCGTTTCTTCAAGTTCTCCATTTAGAAATGCGCACTTTACGTCCATTTGGTAGACCTCAAAGTTCTTGTGTGCAGCATAGGCAAGGAATATTCGAACAGATTCCAGCCTAGCTACAGGAGAAAAAGTTTCCTTATAATCGATTCCTTCCTCCTGGCAGTATCCTTTCACCACTAGACGAGCTTTGTTTCTTATCACATTGCCTTCCTTGTCCATTTTATTTCTGAAGACCCATTTGAGACCAACAACCGAGGCATCTTTAGGAGTTGGAATGAGGTGCCAAACCTTATTTCTTTCGAACTCATTAAGTTCGTCTTGCATAGCTTGAACCCAATCAAAGTGATCAAGAGCAGTGTTTACTGTCTTTGGTTCAACTTTTGAGACGAAAGAGTTAAACATGCAGAACTCTACTTTTGAGAATAGAGATGCTTGCTTTGCCTTCAGTTGAGATCGGGTCAGGACCTTTTCAGAGACATTACCCACAACCTGTGAAACAGGATGATCTCTGGTCCATTTGACAAGAGGAGGGTAATTTGGATCATAGGATGGATCCAATTTAGCATTCACCATTTCTTCTAATTCAGATTGGTTGTCATCGTTGTAAAACATGTCGGCATTCTCCCCCTCGACAGATGAGCTTTCAGGTGTAGCTGGACTTTCTGGTGCTACAGGACATTCGGGTGGTGTTGGACTTTCATGTGCGGTTGAGCTTTCGGGTGCAGTTGAGCTTTCGGGAGCTACAGTACCTTCGGGTGCAGTAGAGCTTTCGGGTGCAGCTAGAGAAGAGTTCTCCCCCTCAACTTGTGAACTCGGCTGTTTTGAAGAAGTTGGATTTTCCCCCTTAACTGAAGCACCATGTTTTGGAGGTTCGTTTGGAACATGTCCTCCTTCACCCATTCGTTTGGCGGCATCTTCAACGATTTGCTTCAGATGGTTGACTTTATTGTCTGCTGCCTTGGCTTCCGATAGAGTAGCTTTCTCCGGTTCATCGAACAATTCCACAAACTTCTCAAACAAATTAACAATTGAGGCCGTGACTTGGCCTGTTTGAGAGAAAATTTCTCCAAAAGTTTCTTCAGTGGCCTTCAGCTTCTTGACGTAGCTGTCATCGAAAGTCACGTAATACGTTTCTTCAATCTTCCTCGAACGCTTGTTTAAAACCCTGTATGCTTTTGAAGGAAGAGAGTATCCCATAAAAATTCCTTCATCGGATTTAACGTCGAACTTGTTACGATGTTCATTGGAGTTGAAGATGAAGCATCGTGAGCCGAATAAATGGAAGAATTTAACGTTTGGCTTCCTGTTGTTGATGATCTCATAAGGAGTAAGAGTGAAACGCTTATTTAGATAGGACCTATTCTGCGTAAAACATGCTGCAACAATAGCATCAGCCCATAAATATAGAGGTAGAGAAGCGAAACTTAACATGGTTCGAGCCGCCTCACACAAAGATCGGTTTCGTCTTTCGACAATTCTGTTTTGTTGAGGGGTGTAGGGGGCTGAGAAGTTGTGACTGGTTCCTTTTTCTGCCAAAAAGTCTTCAAATTCTTTATTTTTGAACTCCAGCCCATTGTCGCTTCTGATGTTGCGAACAACTTTCCTCAGTTGCACTTCAATCTGCTTGATAAACATCTTTAGCTTGAGAGTTGCCTCAGATTTGTGCTTTAGAAAGAACACCCATGTAAAACGTGAAAAGTCATCAACGATAACAAGAATATACTTGCTACCACCAATGCTTTCGATAGATGATGGACCACACAAGTCAATGTGAAGTAACTCAAGTGGTTCAACAACTTTAGTGTTTATAGTGGATGGGTGACTTTGACGACTCTGCTTCCCCATTTCACACGCAGCACACAAATGTTATCGATCAAACTTAAGCAATGGAAGACCTCGAACATGCCCTCCGGTGACAAGCTTGTTGATATCCTTGAAGTTAAGATGGGAGAGCCTTCGATGCCACAACCAGCTTTTGTCAGAATGTGCTTTGGATAATAGACAGATAGGTGGATTTCCTTTGATAGGTTTGAGATTGAGAGGAAACATTTCGCCTTTGCGCTCTGATTTGAGAATCACTCGTTTTGTTTTCTTCTCTATTATTTCCGAACCCTCATCGTCAAATGAAACTTTAAGACCGGTACCTCCAACAAGCTGAGATACACTGATGAGGTTGTGTTGTAGCCCTTCAACGTACGCAACCTTTCTAATCGTGAAGTCTCCATTTGTTATCATCCTATAACCTTTTATCGTGCCATATGAGTTCTTCCCGAATTTGACATTCCCGCCGTTTGGAAGAGATCGATATTCCCTCAGCTCTTCCTTCTTTCCTGTCATGTGACGTGAGCAGCCACTGTCAATATACCCCTCTTCGTCGAACTGCTCGTCACTGATAACCTACAAAAATCAAGCAGATTTGGATTTAGGTTCAGGCGTTTGGGCCTTGGAATGCTTTTGATCATTCTTGATTGAGGAAACCTTCGATTTTCCTTTCAAATCTGTTTAGGATTTGGAATTTTGAGTTTGAAGAGAATTGGATTTAGAATGGGGTTGAGAAGAATTAGAACGAGAGAATTTAGACTGAGAAGTTTTCTTGACTTGAGGTTCTAAGTGACCCTTTAGGTTTTGGTCATTAGTGGGACCGAACCTTGAACCTTGATAGCTTTTGCTCTCGGAACCGAACCTATGCTTTCGGTAGCTGGTGTTCTCTGAATTGAACCTTTCCCTTCGGTTGTTATTCCTGTTAGAACCGAACCTGTCCTTTTGGTTGTTATTACTTTCTTGCGGCCTAACAGTACTTCTCTCTGACTTTGAATTTTTGTCATGATAAGAGAAATGGGTGTTTTGAGATCGCCAAAACTGTTTTCGCTCTGAGAGATTCTTTTTGTATCTCAGATTCCTTTGCTGCTTTTGATCCTTCACTTGCTTTGGCTGTCAGTGGATGTTGGCTTTTTGCTTTTGCTTCCTGTCAGCCGGTTCACTTTTAACAGATGATGTTTCGCTTGTAGGAATGACTTCTTCTACAGGAACTTCTTTTGTACCACTAGTACTTGGCACATCGAAGTTGTCAGGCTTGTTCAGTGGCTCTGGCACATATTTGCCTTTGGTTTTCCAGGATGTTCGCTCTGACAGACCAACGGTTTCGTCAGCATTATCTATAGGAGCAGACAAGAAAAACTCATCACAGCCATCTGCATTATCTTCGTTTACTATGGCGGTGAGTTCGGCTGTTTGATGTTTGGTTACTCCTGTGACCTTATATACTTGATTTGGTGTTGTTCTCACCTTTTGGTACAATACAACCTTTTCTTCAAGAATTGGGGACTTATTTTGGGACAAACAAGCAAACTCCACAGAATTTTCAAAAATAAGATTTTTGTGGTTTTCAGGTTCGCTCTTGACAAACTCAGAACAGTCAACTTCATCCTCTACAGAAATTACGCTCATATCATCATCCTCATTAAGCTCAGACGCGTTTTCAACATCAATTTTATTTTCTGAGCTCAAGTTGGCATTCAATGAGTCAAATTTTTGTATGGTTTCGGTCCTTAGTTTCAGTTTATCGTTTTCATCCAAAAGGTTTTTCAGCATGTCCTTATGGTCCTTGGACTTTATAAAAGATTCGATTTTGTCCAGACCATACATATAAGTCGGATTCACATCATCAGATGAAACTACACTTTCGGAATTATATGCTTCAGTATCGATTTCATCCTCCTTAAACTCAAGGAAGGGCAAAATCATGCGATGAATTTTCTGCCCTATTTCACAGTTCAGATGAAGTTGAGTGATGTTAGCATAAAGAAGTTTAGCAATTAAACAAAAAACATTTCTCTGTTTCAGAAGTTTTAAATTGTCTCTTTGTAAATAAATGTTTTCGTCCTTAGATTTAATCATCTCCAACTCCTTCAGCTCTATCCACATCCTTCGATCCTCACTCTTGGATGACACCCTGCTTATTTGGTCAGTTAGGTTAGAATTGGTGACCCGTGTTTGATTTAAACAGCTATCTAGATTTGAGATTCTTGAATTTAAGCTTTTTAATTCTTTTTCATATGAATTTTGTGGGACTTTAAATGAAACAAAAACGGATTGTACCTTCTTGATCAATTCATCAAGCTCATTGATCTGCACACTGAGAGGTTTTGCAGTGAAGCATAAGTCCTCTCGCTCCTTGGTGTCCTCTTTCCCACCGTCTGTATTGTATCCCCTCATTTGAGATACATCTGTCACCATCAAACACTTCCCACTGCTTTCATCACCTCTTGTAACATACGCCTTTCCTTGAGATGGCTTCCTAACTTCATCGTCCTCTGAGTCGGTTAACCAGACCTGCACTCCACTGAACTCATCATCCGCTGCCGAACCCTGCACAATTAAAGCATTCATCGAAGGGTTAGTAGCAACTTTCTTTCTCTTAATCTCTTCCAGCTTTTTCATCAACACAACTTCTTCATCTTTTTCCTCATCCTTCTCTGTCATTTTCTTTAGGACACAGTCTTTGGCATAGTGGTTCTTTCCTCCACAGTAGTAGCAGTTCATACCAGAATCTCATTCAACCTTCGTCTCCTTCTTTGATTCTTCAGTCTTCGGTTCCTCCTTAACCTTTTCAGAACTGTAGCTTCCCTGCCAATTTCGGTTCTTATTGGTAGGGAACCTTTTCTTAATGAACCTCTTTGGATTCGACACCGTCATTGCATAGTCTTCAGAAGTAAGATCATAGTCTTCTAAGTTGAGATCTTCCTCTTCTACCACACTTTTGCTTTTAGACAGGAGTGCCAAGGACCCTAAACTTGAGACCACATTTTTCTCTTGCAAGACAATCTTTTCTTGGGATTTCAGAATCCCGACTAGCTTTGCCAATGAATAAGATTTAAATTGCTCATGAGCTTTAACAGTGGACACAACCGCTCTCCACTCGGATCTAAGGCCATTCAAAAAGGTTACTTTTTGTTCAATCAGCTTCCTTTCTATATCATGTTTGATCATCTTGCTAAGAAGATGATTGAAGTGATCAAACGTCTGAGTAACAGTTTCATCAGAATTCTGTTTAAATTCACCGAACTCGGATAAAAGCAAGGTCTGAATAGAATGCTCCAAATCTTCATCTGTGGAATATAGCTCTCGCAGCCTATCCCAGATTTCTTTAGCGGTGCTGCATAAACTCACCAGCCTGAATGTATCTGAATGAAGAGCGAATTGAATCAGTCTCAATGCTTTAATGTTGCACTGAAACTTTTCCTTTTCGTCTTGAGCAACATCCTTTACGTCCTTTAATAGATCATTATACTCTTTCTGAGTTTTAATGATTTTTGATGTTCCTGAGTGAGCAAATGGTCCAGATACGATTGCTTCCCAAATAAGGTATCCATTGTCTTTAGATCCAATGACATAATCTTCAAAATGATGCGCTCAGACTTCGTAATCCTGTGTGTAAAGAATAGGAATCTTCGTCGTTGATACAATGCTATTTGAGATGTTGATGGGATTAGATTGTGACTCTTCCATGCTTGATCGTTTAACCTGTTTGATAGATCAGACTTGTAATATGTAATATTAGGGCAAAACAAATAAATGCTGAGTTACGTCAATTATGGAATGACGGCTCAATAAATATTAGTTAATGCGGAATAACCCTTAT
This sequence comes from Lactuca sativa, assembly GCF_002870075.4. Classification (NCBI taxonomy): domain Eukaryota; kingdom Viridiplantae; phylum Streptophyta; class Magnoliopsida; order Asterales; family Asteraceae; genus Lactuca; species Lactuca sativa. The sequence goes on along the minus strand of NC_056626.2, from coordinate 177,604,275 downwards.
CGCAAACTCTTTCACAGAAAAAATGTGTATGAATTACACATCCTCCTGCTCTGATACCAATTGATGAGTTAAAAAATAACTCTTTGATCGATTAGATCTTTGTAACAGGTAAGTAATGATCGTAAAGATAGTAAAAACGAAACACAAGTATGAATCAGAATGTGTCGAATGATTACATTACTCGATCCTCAGCAGAGCTCGACTAAGAACTTCCGCTGTAGAGGACTCTAGGGTTACAAAAAATAAGAACGATGAATATGCTGAATAATACTTTTCTAATCGTTTCTTAATCCCCACTTCTAGGATGCATGCAAGCATCTATTTATAATAAACCCTACAAAACTCACGGATGGACAGGCCCATACCGGAGATAAACATGGACTAGCTAACGAGCCCAATAGACGCAACACAATACTGGACCTAACAGTCTCACATAAAGACATGATACTAGACCAGTCATTTTGCTACAATATTTCTATTTGCCAAGTTCTCATAATTCAAATTATGAAAAGGGATGTCGTAATCATAATCGAATTTTAGAATGCAAATAACGTACCCAATTTCCTTATGTTGAGTCATTCCAACACAAAATTCATATATATCCTTGACTAAATTTGATTAAAATCACACGATCTAAGCTTATACATTTAAGATGAAGTATAATTTCCTCTCCCTTAATTATAGCAAAACAATTTTTTCCTAATCGAAACCTTTTGTTTTCTGTAATTAACATTGCTAACTTGCAACACTTATCATAATTATCATGCTCTCACTAACATGATGATTATTAGCATAACACTTATGCTCCCACTAGCTTTGACATGTACTCAGAAATCAGCTGAACTTCTAGAAATCAATACTTTATTAACTTTCTTACCAATGTTCAGATTTCCGATATGAGATGTTTTGATAAGACTTTATCAAAATCACACACCTTTCCTTAGATAACTCACATGTGTGTCTAAACAATTTTGTAGAACTATGAAAAGGGATGTCGTAATCATAGTCTCAATTGTTTAGACCTTTTCCATTTCATACAAGTCCATGTTAGTGTGTCGGTTAACCACACACACTTCACTAACGACTTTGAGAATGCAAATATCACAACAGTTATCTACTTAAGATCTACTTAGTGGAAACGTTTCCTCACCATCATGTTCATGAATTAGAGAGAAACCTTATGACACTTAGATTTTATGGTGTATGTGTTTCTATCCATGTGAATTTGTCAAAACCATAATCACAAGACAAGGTTAGTGACAAATCCAAACTCTTATGGATTGAACTTGTGCGGTCTTAACTTCTTGCCACCTGGCAGCTGAAGGGCCTGCCATTGCTTCCAAGTTATTATGCAACCAATTGAGAACTCTCAGAACTCATATGCAAAGCCAACTTTAACTGGAATGGGCACAAAAATAGAAAAATGTGAACACGATAGGTTATAAACCTGACGTCGTGTGCTAGTGTCAAACTACAGGTTTTTATTCTTGATTAGATCTTGAAATTCTTTCAGGATATTTAAGACTCCCACTTTCTGCTTGGCATATAAGACTCCCTTGCCAAAAATTCAAGAGATAGTGCGGTTTCTATATCAAGACAAACACTTCACACAATTGGCCTTAGTTGGTCTTTGTTTTATCCAAAACATCACAACTTACCAATTTCAAATGTACAAGAGTAGGACATTTTTACTCTTACATTTGACAAGTGTTATAGACCTTTCTTTAAGATATGTCACTCAAGTTACAATCTTGGAGTATGACTCTTAGAATTTGTTTTGGAACGAAGTATGACTCATCTTCTTGATTTAACCATTTCATCAATTCATAACTCCTCTTCTTAGCCATAAGAATGCACTAAGATTTCCTTAGAAGACCAATTGTGATATGGTTCTTTAATCATTAAGATGATCACAAAACATGATACTATAGTACTCTCCCATTTTTTCAGATTTGAGAAACTTTTATCCTTCTGCCTAATTTGATTCTTCTCATTCGTTCTGCCATACATCGAAACTTTTCCAATGTTTTAGAATTATACTTAAACTGGTAAGTATAACCATATTTACTAAACTTTAGTAAAGCATGAGGAATATTCTTATCGATATTTTGTGGTGGACTTGACCAGTGCACAAAAATTTGTACTTGATCCCTTAGTCCTTCACTTGACTCACATATAAATGTGAACAAGGAATTTGTCTTAATTTTCCAAAGGTAGAAATTCTCATTCATTGTACTATACAACTTGTATGATTCCAAGTTTCTATCCACCTGAAACTTGGGTGACGAGTATCTTTCCTTATTTGGTAAATCTAGAAAATACCACAAATAAAAGAATCAAATTCATATTTCCATTTTTGCTATCAATGGAATCATATAAGCAACAATTTTTCACAAATGCCATTGTAAGGATACTTAGAAAAATCCAAAATTTTCCTTTTATTTTAAGCTTCGAGGAAAAACTTATCCTTATAGTGCAAAAGCATATGAAAACTTGTTGTTATATATTCCTAAGAAATATATCAAAACTCCTAAGCAACAACTCAAAATTCTGATCACCGAACCATACGATCGAAATCCATCTTCGCGATCAGAATCAACATATACTTCCTTTAAGTTTCTTCACTTTTCTTTGAGAGAACAAGATCTTTGCGCATGGACAGGGTTTGAGAACTCAAACCTTGAGTGAATGCTTGAGATCAATGTCTGCATGCAAATAGATGTTCAAGTCAAGACGGGAAAGACCAGTCAAGTCTTAGATAATTAGTTCAACAAATGATCAAGACATTAAGTATGAATAAGTAGATAATGATCAAGGAAAATAAATAAATGAACAAGTAGAATGTTTTTGATGTGATAAAGATAAATGCCAAAAGTGAGAGAAAAGATCCGTTGTTGACTTGTACTGAATGCTCCTATATATAGGAGAGAGTATTACAACGAATTAACCAAGTAACTTACATAGGACCAGACAAAAGAACTATTTCTGACATTCTGATTGTCCTAAACCAACATTAGACTAAGTCCTATGAAATGTTACATCAAAATACAAGACAAACATAATAAATGCATAACAGACAAAATAACTTCATTCTGGACAAGTGATGCTCCGAGATGAAGGTTTGGTTCCGGATCATTAAGAATTCCGGACTTCAGGAACAGTTCGGAATGTGTTCCTCTTCAAGTTTCTTCACTCCTTTTCTCCAGCTCCAGACATGTTCCGGATCACATCTGTCTTCGGAATCGACAACCTTCAGAATATATACTTAGGATTGCTAGAGGTTCACTTTCAGGTTCCAACAATCTCCCCCTAAGTGAACTTAGCAATCCATCAGGTTTAGTTCATTTCTTCCTTGATGAAGGTGTATGCTCGGAACAGCCATTCTCGCACTGCAATGTACCATGTCAGTTGACTTACAAACTTTGCTTTAACCTGTTCTCGAGCAACAGACTTGGACGCCCTGGAAATGAACTTTTGTAGAGCTTTGGTAGGAACCAGGTGTTTGTCAAGGACTCGGAAGAAGTCCTTCTTGTTTGTTCTTCTGGTGGTGTAGACAAACCCTTGAACCGGTTCTTCGATCGGACCGTCTGCAAGAATTTCAGCTTCCGGAAGAACGAAGTCAGTTTTTGCTACAAATTGTTCGATTCCATAGAGGTGAGCAAGTTCGTAATCACATCTGCAAAACTCAGCAACATAGTCTTTGAGAAAGCTGAGAGTAGAGTGATAGACACCCATACTGATGTCATCCTTTCGGTTTTCTCTGAAGTATGTAGCAAGAGTAAGGATGTCGTTTGGATTCATAGAAGGAAATCCGCATCAGTAATAGTCTTTGGAGTTGGTTTGTTTCGGAAAAGATGGAAAGGAACAGAGGACAATTCAACTCAAAATTTACTAAGATTTTTCTTCCGAAGCCATGAACCTTAGTGATCCTCTTTCTTGTCCATACTTCGTTGAGGGGCAGAGCATTTTTGGCGTAAATGGTTTTTAGTCTTTCACGTTCGGTCCGCATGATCACTTCCGGATTGTCGTTTGGGTGGAGTGGAGCAAACTTTGTGTAGAATTTGCTGAAGGGAGAGAAAGGAAGATCCCGCTGATCATTGTCGTGGTAGGGAAGGTCATAGTAGAGAGTTGGGATGATGTCCTTGTCTAGAAGAATGCCTTCACGACACAGAGGAGAAATGCCACGCATCAGATCGAGATGATCTTTCAATGCTTGAATCATGATTCTATCCTCCAGTGCCTTTTGAATTTGTTCCTCAGACCATCCAAATTTTTGTTTGGGAGGAGGTACGGAATGAAGGGCTTGTTGTTCCGAAGTCATCGGTTTCTTCCCTTTGTCTCTCTGAAGGGCGTCAATAACCATCTTCATGCTTTCGTCAATGACGAGTTCCGGAGTAGGAGTTGGAAGTGGTTCTTCCGGAATGTCATCTGGAGTACGAAGAGGAGAGACTTGATCAATTGTGGCTATTTTTGGTTCTGGAATGGAAGCATAAGGCATCGTGGAGGGAGTGGCTAGGAAGGCTTGAGCAGTAAGGACGGATTTTGTCTTAGCCATTTTAAAAGTCATTTGGAAAGCATCCGGAAGAGAGGATGGCCATGAGACTGAGGACCAGATCTTCTTCTATTCTTCTGATAAGATTTTCGGAGTAGGCTGCTTTGGGGCTTGAAGACCAAGAATCCATTTGAGAGCTTCATCCGAGACATAGACATCATAGTCTTCATCTCCTTCATTCTATTCAATAATGCCCAGGATTCCGGAGACAAGTTGGACATCTTCTTCGGAATTGAGGTCCTCATCCCAGAGTGTGAATTCTGAGGCTGGCTTCCATTGCCTGCTTGGGCCTTCTCCCCCTCTTGCATCGGTGACCCTGGAGACCGGTGCAAGCAACAAGTCCTTGTTGATGTCATCAAGTTTGGAGAACACACTCTGAAGACCGGTGGAGAGTTGAAGAGTCAGGGTGTCATAGGCTTCAGAGGTGGGAGCTTGTGCTGATAGATGCTTAAAGGTGCTACTAAGGATTTCGATCATCTTATCAAACTTCCTGTTCAGAACATCAAAAAGTTCCAAGTTGAGTGTAAGAGTTTGATGAGGACTTGTTGGATGATCAAATTCATCTCATCCTTCTTCCAGATCTCCTTCTCTAGGTGTTGAATTTGTTTCTCAAGACGAACATGAGTCTGCTTGATTAGATCGTTGGTAGCAGACACAAGGTCGTCATGAACCTTGAGCATAGAAGAGATGGTGTTGAGGTAGTTGTCGACCAGAGCATCATATTTGGAATCAATCTGCTCAACTGTGTGTTTCAGCCGGATAGATATGAGCTGGTCAAGATGGGCTTCTCTCTCTGCTGAGGATGGTCCGGATTGCTTTGAAAGAGGCTGAAGGATGGTATCAAGTTTTGAGTCAAGTCCGGAGACTTTTTGATCCAATTTCAAATTTAGCTCAGTTATAGAGGTCTCTATAGAGGACACTTTAGCCATAGTGTCAGAGACATTGGTGCGGATCTCCAATAGGGAAAATGGCTCAACATGATCACCGGTTTGACTGCATCATCATCTTTTGGATGGTGAGAGTTGGAGCCATCGTCCAGAGTGGATGTAGAGGAGGTTCTGAAGTCAAAAGCAGACTTGGATACAGACGCTTTGGACTGGTAATGAATGGATGTCATGAGATGAGCATCCGAAATTATTGTAGCATCGTCATCCAACATAACCTCTTCGGAAATCTCTTCTTCCGGATCAATGTGGAAAGCACTTTGATGAGTGGTGATAGGAGGTTGCGTGGAAGTAAGTGCATCATCTGCTTCTGCGTCAGTAGGAGTATATTGCAAGTTGCTCTGAATGGCCCTATGTCTCATGGAAATAAGAGTGGATTCCACTTGAGTTCGATTCAGATTCGGACACCTTGATGCAGCCCTGTTCACATAATCTTACCACAAGGGGTCATTAGAACCTGGACGTCCTGTATGCCTTCCGGGTATCAGACCAGTTGGGGCATCGGGAGTTGGAGGGACCACTCCTTCTTCTAGATGCTTGGGCTTTGAAACAACAGTTCCGGAGTGTGTGCATGTAGAAGAAATAACAGGATTATCAAAAGTGACACATGGGTGTGTTCCAGGGGGCTGCAAGGAACTTTGTTCAACACCTGCATCACCCTTTTGGGAGGGTGAGGGTGGATTATGTGGGGACTCCCCGTGAGTGTTTGCATGTGATGTTGAAACATCGAGGGGTGCCTCGGATGAGTGGGCAGGGGGGGTGTGCGGACGACCATAATCAGTCAGAATATCATGAGTGCCCTCCCGTTGAGAGAAGGCACTGAATTTGGTTTTCTTTTTGGCCATGGGTTTGGTGGGAGAAGACTTTCTTTTGGCTGACTTTTTGGGTTTGGGTCCGGACATGTCAGGGTTGGCCTCTTCCGAAGTGGGTTCAACAGAGACCGGGGCATATTGTGTTGGGTCGAACACAACTGAAGTCTCTAAGTGTTGCTTCAAGTAAGGAGATTCGGAAGGGATGATAGCCAACATGTGGTCCGGAAGTCGTCTAACCAGACCAAATGAAGATTGGTCCGGAATTCTATAAGCCTTAACGAGTTTAAATGAAATACATACCTCCGGAGGAATGGTGTTCACTTGAATGGGGACATTGAGTTCCTTGAAGATCTGTTCAATCGTCAGAGCCCAAAATCTAGGGCTCGAAATTTCATTTGGTTTTCTCTTAATGGCAAACTTGCAGAAGTCTTGCCATAACACTTCAGGAAGATCAACGACGTTATCACGTCCGGAGTAGATGCTGAAGAAGACATTCATCCAGTCCTTACTCAAGGTGTACGTTCCTCCGTGCTTGCCAGACAAATCACGGATGATGAAATGCATCAAAGCAGTCCATAGCCCAGAGACAACACTTTTATTGAAGTCTTTTTCCCAACAGTCTTGAGTGTAGCCAATGTATCGCAGAAAGGTCTGGAACTCTTCAGTCGTTGGTTCAACGATTTTGAAACCTTTGGAATTAGGTTTGACACCAATCTCCTTGAGAAAGTTTGATTTGTAGATGGGAATGGAGCGATCTCCAATGATGGTGGTTTCCAGAACTCCATCTTCAAACTTGATACTTGTGAATGCACGATGGGGATGATGAAGTGGTAGTGTGGATCAGGGATTTTGGTAAGTGGGATTGAGATGTGGTGATTATCGATGAACTCAATCATTACTTTGATCGATTCATCATAGTCTAATGGGTTTAGAGAGAACAGTTGTGTTGTATCTCTTAAGAAGGGTTCTTGATCTGCAGAAGAGGATGAACCTTTAGAACCTTTGGATGACTGCTTTCTTGTGATCGATTTCCTGGGAGTGGAAGCGGTTTTGGGTGGGTTTTGTAAGGACTCCATTGTTGAAGAGTGATGAGTGATTGAAGAACACGAAGAAAAATGAGGGTTTTAGGGAGAATTGCAGTTGAGTGAGCGTAAAGAGGTAAAGTGAGGATTTGAGAGAGTATTTATTGGTAAGGGAAGATGGGTCGGGTTGAAAAGGTAATGATGAGGATCCGAGGTTAAGCGAGTCGCATTAAATGATTTTATACCTTTTTGGGGGTTGAGGTGACAGGATCCTGAAAGGTTGAGAGGTTCGAAGTTAAAAATGGGAATAGCAACCGGCGATACGATGTTTGCTTTTTGAGATGGTACAGTCATGGCTCGAGGATCAAGGGAAAGGGATAAGGATTCCGAAAAGTAACCGTTGCTGACGGTTCATCGTAAAACCTTTTGGTATTCCGGATGAGTAGATCAGGGATGGCTAAGATCCGGTGGGTACAAGGGCAAGTTCTGAATTTATTCTTTTGAGGCAGTTTCCGGAGTGAGAAATGTTCCGGAGAGGATTTAAAGTTTATTTTGAAAATCCGAAGCAATTTGAAATTCCGGAGCACATTTTGAAAATTCCGGAGCAATTTGAAAATTCCGAAGCAATTTGAAAAATTCCGGAGCACATTTTGAAAATTCCGGAATGGATTTTGAAAGTTTCGAAGCAAATTTAAAATTTCAGACTAAATTTGAAAATTTCGGAGCACATTTTTAAAATTTTGGAATGGAATTTACAATTTCCGGAGCAAATTTAAAATTCCGGACTAAATTTGAAAATTCCGGAGCACATTTTGAAATTCCGGAGAGGTAATTCTGATGATTGTTGATCCAGATCGTCGTGAAGAAGAGAATAAACTGTTCAACTTAAGAAACTCAAGGGATAATTAGTAAAAGAGACAAGTAAAAGGATCCTATGTATTTAGAGGAAAAATAGTTCCAAAGCATAATAAATGAGTTCGGAGCATATACTTCTTCTGAATACTTCTATCAAAGAGAAAATGTCTCCTGAAAGAATTGAGGATCAGGCATCATCGTACCCATTATGTTCAGAAAACCATTAATTTTGGTTTCGTCTAATGCCTTGGTTAAGACATCAACAATTTCATCGTTAGATGGAACAAAAATAAGTTCAATATTGCCATTTAGAACATGATCTTTAATAAAATGGTACCGGATGTCAATGTGCTTCATCATGGAGTGCTGAATTGGGTTGTGAGAGATGGAAATGGCACTTTGAGAATCATAGTAGATAGGAATGCGTTGAAATCGGTAACCATAATCCAAGAGTTGAGATTTCATCCATAGAACTTGAGAGGTACAGCTGGCAGCATCAATGTATTCAACTTCGGCTGTAGAGGGAGCAATGCAGTTCTGTTTCTTGGATAACCAGCTGACTAAACGACCACCTAGGAATTTGCATTCTCCTAATGAAATTTTCCTATCGAGTTGAAGACCACCATAGTTTGAATCCAAGTAGGCTTGCAGAAGGAAACTTTCATTTGTTGGATACCAGATTTCGAGGTTCTTTGTACCTTTGAGGTATCGAAAAATTTGCTTTACAGCCAAAAGATGAGACATCTTCGGATTGACTTGAAATCTGGCACATAAGTATGTTGATAACATTATGTCCAGATGACTTGCAGTGAGGTAAAGTAAGGATCCAATCATTACACGATACTTCTTTTCATCTACAGAGACACCCGAAGGGTCTGCAAAGACTTTGTGACCGAAACCCATGGGTACCTTTGTTGCGGCACTAGAGTCCATAGAGTATTTCTTGAGAAGCTTAGAAATATACTTTTCTTGGTGGATGAAAATACCGTTGTTAGTTTGTTTAACTTGAAGGCCTAGAAAAAAACTTAATTCTCTGTTCATGCTCATCTGGAATTGTTTGATCATTAAGTTAGCAAAGTCTTCAATCATGGATGAGTCCGTAGATCCAAAAATAATGTCGTCCACATAAATTTGAACCAACATGAGATGTCTTCCATTCGATCTTCTGAATAGAGTCGGATCTATAATTCCTCTTTGAAAGCCATAGCGTTTGAGAAAGTTGGTGAGGGTCTCGTACCAAGCGCGAGGAGCTTGCTTGAGGCCATAGACAGCTTTACGGAGCTTGTAGCAATGGTTCGGAAATGAGAGATTGATAAACCCGGGAGGCTGTTGAAGATATACTTCGGTGTCAAGCTCACCATTAAGAAAAGCACTCTTAACATCCATTTGATAAACTTTGAAACCTTTGTGGGATGCATATGCATGAAAGATTCTGATAGCTTCTAGTCGTGCAACAAGAGCAAATGTTTCGTCGTAGTCAAGACCTTCAATTTGAGTGAAACCTTTAGCTACCAGTCTTGCCTTATTTCGGATGATAACTCCTGCATCGTCTAGTTTGTTGCGAAATACCCATCTTATGTCGACAATAGGGTGGTTTGGGGGAGGAGGAACTAGAGTCCATACTTCGTTTCGGTCAAATTCAGCCAATTCTTTTTGCATTGCTGTGATCCAGTCAGCATGCTACAATGCTTCCTTAATGGATTTTCGTTTGATCATAGAAATGAAGGCTGAGAAATGACATTCATTTTGGATACTTGAAGTAGAGCGAGTCTGTACACCAGCATTGAGATTTCCAATCACTTGGTTTGGAGGATGATCCTTGGTCTAGACGTGCAATTTCGGAAGTTCTTGAGCAGCGGTTGATCCAATACCAACAATAGCATTTAGTTGCTCCCCCTGAATGTTTTGAATTTGAGGATGATTCTCCCCTTGAACTTCTAAAACAGAGAGATTTACATCATCATCAGAAGGGAACTTAAAGAAATTTTCGTTTTCGTCATTGTTGATTGGATTAGAGTCATCGAATTCAACAGCTGCATCTTGGAAGCCATCCACATTTGATTCACGAGAGGGATCAACATTATTCTCCCCCTCAACCGGAGAAGGTTGAAATGGTTCGGAATCAAACGGTGACAGGCTCAGAAGAGGACCAAATATGTTGTGAGAAACTGGGGCTTCCGAAGGAGGAATTTGAATCAGAGATGCTTTTGATTGAGATTCAGAATCAAGAGCGGTTTCGGAAGGACCACAAAGGGTTTCAAAATCAACTTCGAAAATAGTTTGAGGGTTCGGACATCCTGGCGGAGGAGCATCAGACTACATAATGTGAGTAGTGATGTGAGAGGGGCCAGAATTCCGAACAAAGTTTTCATCAAAGGTAACATCAAAGCTTTCTTCTAGAACACAAGTTCTTCGGTTGAGAACTCTGTAAGCCTTGGATTTTGAAGAGTACCTAAGAAACATAGCTTCATCAGCTTTGGGGAGAAACTTTGTAAGCTGATCACGGTTGTTTTTGATGAAGCATCTGCATCCGAAGACATGTAGGGACGAGATAGTTGGCTTTCGACCGTTCATTGCTTCGTATGGTGTCATGTTAAGACGTCGATTGATGATGCTTCGATTTTGAGTGAAATAGGAAGTGGATACAGCTTCAACCCAAAGATAGAGTGGCAGGTTTACATAGTTTAGAATTGATCGAGCAGCTTCAACAAGTGTTCTATTACGTCTTTCAACTACACCATTTTATTGTCGAGTGTAGGGAGCTGAGAGGTTGTGGTTGATCCCTTTTTCTTTGAGAAACTTCTCAATTGCGGAGTTAACAAATTCCGAACCATTATCACTTCGGATTCTTCTGACTGGGAGCTTGATGAGAACTTATATTCCTTTGATAAAATTAATGAGCTCAGGGGCTATTTCAGATTTCAACCGTAGGAAGAAGACCCAGGTGAACCTTGTAAAGTCGTCAACAATCACAAGGATATATTTCTTATGATGAAGACTTTCTACAGTGGATGGTCCACAAAGATCAATGTGTAGAAGTTCCAATGGATATGAAATAGATTTTTCGATATTGACAGGATGACCCTTCTTTGATTGCTTATCACACTCACATGTAGCAAATAAATGATCATTTTCGACTTGAGAAGAGGTAAACCTCTTACCATTTCACCTGATACAAGATCATTCATGTACCGAAAGTTCAGACGAGCGAGCCTTCGGTGCCATAACCAGCTAACGTCAGGAACAACTTTGGAGAGAAAACAAAGTTGAGGTTTTCCAATAATCATGTTGATGTCAACAGGGTACATGTTTTTGTTGCAAAGAGACTTTATCAAATATTCTTTTCGGTCTTCAGTCATCACATAGCTATATTTTTTGCAAAATTCCACACGTCGGCTTGAGTCAGTGAGCTGAGCAACGCTTATCAAGTTATGTTTCAAGTCAGCTACATAAGCAACATGTGAAATGGAGAAGTTTCCATTTGTGAGAGTTTTGTAACCACAAATTTGAGAATTGGAGTTATTGCCATATGTTACATAGCCAGCATTTGGAGAAAGCTTTAAATCACACAGAAAGTCCTTCTGCCTTGTTATGTGCATGGAGTAAGCACTATTAATATACCATATTGTTTCTTGCTCCGAAGCACAAAGTGCCTGCAAATTTAGTGAAAAATGGAGCTTTTAGGCTCCGAGTTAGATTTTGGGACATAGGCATGGACTTTGGACTTTAATTGTGACTTTGGAACAACTACTTGTTTTTTGGTGAGATTTCTTGAGTGCTTTGGAAAAAGACAGAATGCTAAAGTCTTTTCATCTATCCAGTAATCATATTCAACTATTTGTGGGTTGGAAACTGACTTCTTCTGAACTTTGGTATCCAAAGGATGGACACTTTTTGTTATCTCCGAGACAGTTGCTTTGTTAACGGATGTTTTGCTTTTCCACACAAGATTTTTATTTGAAGATTTTGAAACAGTGATTTTTGGACTTGTGAATTTGTTTGATAACACATTGTTCTTTGAAATTCTTGGTTTAAGAATTGTGCCATCAGATTTCGCAATAAAGATAGATGATACATTTTGAGGTGATGGAGAGGTATTTCGGATGGTTTTGACATTGACATCAACATGAGCTTGAGGTAATTTGGAGCTAAGGACTTCTTTTAGGAACAAAGGAGTTTTGACTATGAGTAAAGACACGAGGATTCCAGAATAAACTTGGTTTAGAATTAGCAAGGAATCTGGAATCTTGTCTAGTTTTAACTTCCTTTTTTAGAGCATTTCTAGCTTCAACCTTGGGATCTACCATATCATTTCAATTTAACATTGGTTTTCTCTTAGGATGAGGAGAGAATCCAGAGGATTGTCCTTTGGATGGATTTGAAAACCTAGGAGTAATGGGAACCAATGGTTTTTGAAAGAACTACGGAGTCCGATTCACAAGAATCAGAGGACACATTGCTTGAGATTTCAATTTTATCATCTAGAGATGCCCATATGAATTCTGAGGCATTGACTTCATTTGTTTCCGGAATAATTTCCTCAATCACACAATTGTTGACGTGATTGCTTATAGGAACATGGTCCACAGAATTTGAAAGACTATGATGATATTTCGTGGTCCGATTCCGGTTTAGGTTTATCAGAGGCGGAAGAGGCGTGGAATCAGGACACTTGACAACTATTGGTTGGAACTCAGGAATTAGGGACTCAAAAGATCTTTTATCCTCCCGAAGGGGTGATAATGGGGAAACAGGAGTTTCTAAATTTTTGATGTTCGGAACCTCACCCATGAATGACAAATTTTGCAATTCCTTCAGGGGACTATTAATTGGTTTTGAAAACTCGCTTCCGAGACTAGGAGCTTTTGACCATGGATGAAGAAATTATGAGTCATTCGAATGTCAGCTTCAAGCATGTCTACAGAGTTGTGCAAAGCATCTATTTTGGCATTGAGACGTTTGTTATCAGAAATCAAAATGTTCCATTTAGAATAAGTGATTTCACATTTATCCTTCAAAATGATATATTTATCTTTTAACATTACAAGTTCATGTTCTAGAGACTCGATTTTCAATTTCTTATCCTCAAAACGTAGTCTAAGACGACTTAGTTCACAGTCGTTCTTGTCAGTGGCTTCTATGGCAGACTCATAGGCTTTATAGATAGTGGTCATATTTGTTTGAATTTAAGTCAGATAAGGTTCACATAAAGTCAAATCAAAATTATTATCAGAGATCATGGATTTTACCTGCTGAACAATGCTTCGACCTGGTGGATCATCAGTGGCCATGTAGCAGTAGTGAGGTTCAGCAACATCATCTTCATCTTCGGACCCAGAAGACCAATAACCTTCATCACATTCAATTGTTTGTCTTGCCATCAAACATATATTCCTTCCAGACACCAAGTCTTCATCATCTCTGGATGACCAATATCCTTCGACATCTCTTGAAACAGTAGTAACAAATGCTTTCTCACTTTCAGCCATTTCTTGTGCTTTTCGGACCTAATAAGTTGAGTCCTTGATTTTTGGTTTTTGTGGAGCATCAACTAGACAATATTTGGCAAAGTGGTTTGCATGACCACATTTGTGGCACATAATCTTTGGTTTTTCTGAGTTTGAATTTTGAGAAGATTTCGGGGCTGAGTTTGGTTTAGTGAGGTTAGGTTTGTATGCAGGAGGGTTTTCGGAGATATGTTTTGGTTCCGGAGCAGAATATGGTTGAGGATGGTTTTGGTGAGGAGCACTGAACCTGTTTTGGTATGGTTTGTAAGAGGGATTGAAAGGACGTTTGTAATTCATTGAAAGTAGGGCAAACTTTTGTTGGAAACGAAGTTCAGAATCTGAAGTTTTGGAATCATTGTCAGGATAGTATGTGTGGATAAGGAGGTTAGGGATGTCTAAGTCAGAGGAACAGTGGGTTTGTAAGGTTTTGGAGCAGGTGGGTTCGGAATGGTTGATTCAAAGGAACTAACTAGAGCGAGTGGTCCTCTGGAAAGTTCTCTTATGGTTTGAGCAACATTGGATTCATGTCATTGAAGCTCATCAAAAAGTTGATAGAGTTTCAATTTTTTTAAGGAACCATTACTTTGAAGACAAGACTTTACATTTCCCATCCTTTACCAAGACTGTTAATGAACTTGAGATTGTACTCGAGAGGAGTTCGAACAATCCCATGAGTAGTCATGTTGTTGACAACGATTCGATATCGGTTGGAGGATGAGGCTACGGATTCACCTGGAGTGGTAGTGAAAGTGTCAAAGTCATTGACAACTGAGGTGAGGCGTTTGTCCTTCATATTTTCGGAACCTTCAATCAGATCCTGAAGAGTATCCCAAATTTCTTTGGCGGATTTGCATAGCTTGATGTGCTCAAAGAGTGATGGAGGAACACCAAACACCATTTTCGAGAAGGCAACTTGATCAGCATGCAGCTTTTCAACATCATCTGCAGTTAGAGGGGCTGGACGAGCTTCATCTTGACCCATAAGTTGAGCAACAACATCTCTTACAACGGTTCTAACAGGAACATGTGAACCTTCTTTCACGGATCTTCAGATCTCTTCACCTTTATCTTTGTCTAAAACGAATCTTTCCATTCTGACTTTCCAGTGATCATATTCTTCCACAACTAGCAATGGGGCACGTGTAGGGCTACACACGCTATTTGCGATTTGCATTGAAATTATTTGTTGAGGATTTGAAGCAGCCATTGAAGTCAAGATATCTTCAAGCTTAAGTGGTATATAGAAGAACTTTTATCCTTAACACCGAAATGGTTGAAATACCAAAGTAAGTTCAAACCAACTATAATTTGATCTTATGGATTCAAAGGACAACCACCCAAGCTATGATACCAATTGAGAGAACAAGATCTTTGTGCAGGGACAAGGTTTGAGAACTCAAACCTTAAGTGAATGCTTGAGATCATTGTCTGCTTGCAAATAGATGTTCAAGTCAAGACTGGAAAGACCAGTCAAGTCTTAGATAATTAGTTCAACAAATGATCAAGAACATTAAGTATGAATAAGTAGATAAGGATCAAGGAAAAATCCATAAATGAACAAGTAGAATGTTTTTGATGTGATAAAGATAAATGCCGAAAGTGAGAGAAAAGATCTGTCGTTGACTTGTATTGAATGCTCCTATATATAGGAGAGAGTATTACAGCGAATTAACCAAGTAACTTACATAGGAATGGACAAAAGAACTATTTCTGACATTCTGATTGTCCTAAATCAACATTAGACTAAGTCCAATGAAATGTCACATCAAAATACAAGACAAACGTAATAAATGCATAATAGACAAAATAACTTCATTCCGGACAAATGATGTTCCGAGATGAAGGTTTGGTTACGAATCATTAAGCATTCCAGACTTCAGGATCAGTTCGGAATGTGTTCCTTTTCCAGTTTCTTCACTCCTTTTCTACAGCTCCGGACATGTTCTGGATCACATCTGTCTTCGGAATCCACAGCCTTCGGAATATATACTTAGGATTGCTAGAGGTTCACTTTCAGGTTCAAAAATTATTTGATTCTTCAAACATCAACATCTGACCCAGTCACATCAAGTACTAAGAATCTTAGAATAGAAACACTACAGAGTTAGATAGTTGGCTTTACCTGAAGTAGAGTCAAACTTCTTGACTTGGTCAACCTTATGATCTTTCAGGTAAATAGGTAGCTTCGCAATCAATGTCCCTTCCTTTGGTAAGAGAAACATATGGACTCTTTGGGAATGGTACATGGGACTATCGCAGACTTGCCTTTCTCTCTACCATTTGGTCAACCGAGTTGACTATGGTCAATCCCTTTCCTTGGGAAGAGAAGGCTTTTTCTAGATATCCAATGTTACCATTGTCAATGTTCATGCTAGTTTGGGAAGTTGATCTACTAATAAAATTTGCTTTACCAAAGCTCCAAATCATTGCTGATTCAGTAGCACCAAGCAAATAGATAAGATCATTAAGGGTCATGTCATAGTCTATTTCATAGTAGTCCTAGAGGTAACTCACTATGTGACTTAGAAAGTGATTGAACATCCAACTTTCTTAAGATTTTGACACCCAACTCTCCCGACTTGTCAATATGTGACTTCATCTCCAAATTGCGATCGCACATAGACCTTGCTTGCTAATAGGGCTAGAGTGACCTCGAACTTATGGGTTATGGAGAATAATTGGAGGATGTGGAGGAAGTGAAGTTTCAAGAGATTTGGGAAGATCATAGATGTCTGAACCACACATCTTTTGGAAGATATTCAAGATAGTTGATCTAAAGTCCTTAATATAAGACCCAATATGAAATATTAAGGCTAGGACCCAACACAATATTTTTATAACTTAGAAGAGGGATGCCGTAATCGAAGCTATAAAATATTTGAAGGTAGGCGAATGACGATTCACCAATTTCCACCATGAAAATGAAATAATTTAATTAGATTTGACTTGGATTTGAAACTCCTAGATCTTTTGAGATTCATTGAACTGTTCAATGGCCTGTTTCAATCTCGATTGTGCCCTCTCAAATTTTGTGATTGGGATGCCGAGGATCACAAAACAAGGTGTGAATAACCATGCAAATATACTTGGTACCCTTAATAATTTACCCCTCAATCAATGTGCCGATTAACCATACGCGATCCACCGATACTATGATAAACATTAAGTTACCCTTTGCCTACCTTATTAAATCCAGGTTAGTGTGCTGGTTACCCACACGCGCTCCACTAACCGACTTAAGCAAAGTGAAAAGTGTAATTTCATGTGTTAGCACCAAATTAACATTTTTCTAAAGTAACTAAGATTGGGAATTTATAAAAGGTTTAGTTACTTTATATTTATCATTAATACTTTTTAATGAAGGGAGAATTCTAGTTATGGAAGACTTAAAATATTAAAAGAATAAGAGTTTTATAGGTAGCGGTGGGTGAGCATGGACACCCATTAAACTGTCATTTTATAGGTAGTAACCTTATACCCCCCTTATAGACCGACTTCATGAATGAGGCGTACTAACGGTAAGACTGACTTGCTCTTATACATACATATATATATATATATATATATATATATATATATATGTATATATATATATATATATGTATATATATATATATATATATATATATATATATATATTATTAACTTATAATACTATAAAGTATAAGGGTTGAATTTTAACTTTTCAAATTCTAAGGGCTTAACTTGGAATTAAAGTATTCATAAGGGAAAACTTTACAAACTCCAAAACTTGAGGGCAAGTTTTGAAAATATTCAAAACTATTCAATTCCATAACTTATGTGTTTAAAGTAGTTTTAATTCAAAAAACTCTTCAAGTTCCATAGCTTGAGGACAAGTTATGGAAGACTTAAACTATTAAAAGAATATGACTTTTCTTTATTCATAACCTATGGAAATATTTGTGAGTTTTATGAATCTTAAATGTGACTTTTCATATAAATTGAAGACAAGTTACAAAAACACATTTTAGAACCAACTCTTAGATTAATTTGGATTGAAAACAACAATTTCACATAACTTTTCTATTAATCTAAGCAACTCATAAGAACATGATAATTCAATCAAACTTTTTCATGTAATTAGCCTAACAATTAAACTAATACAAAACATGAATCTATTGACAATTATCTTTGAAATTGGATTAGCATGAACATTAACACATCAAAAATAGGTTTATAAGTTGAAAAACAGCTTAGGCTAATATTCCTAGTCCAATTTCAGCCAAAACAGTCAAAGATATGCTGTCTGGGGGTCCAACTCGTTGAGTGCATGAACCAACTCGACGAGTTGGATGAATTTAGAATTGGAATCGTTGAGTCCCTTCATGGACTCGACAAGTCTACTGAGCAGAGAGCAACAAACTTTGATTTTCAGCCAATTTTACAAGTATAACAAGAAAACAAGCCTAGGCTCTGATACCACTGTTGGGATTTGAGCATTCTAACACACTTAAGTGTACATGCAACCATAAATACCTTGGATCTATGTTTTTTCTATTATACATGCAAATATGAATATTCCAAGGTATTACCCTAACTAGCATACAATCATAAGTACTAGTATAACAAAACTAGATAGAATACTTACCTTTTTGATGTAGCTTGATTCCATGGAGCTCAAGAGCCTAGTGCCCCAAGTGTGACACCTAAAATGGTTCACACAACATCAAATACACTTGGAATAACTTGAGAGAAATGAGACACTTCATGAAATCGGCTAGCCCTCACCATTCCTTCATAGTGCCCGATTTTTGGAAGAATAAGATGCTTATATAGTGTGTCACAATTAGGGTTACACCATGTAAACCCTAATTGTCATGGCCTTTCATTTCCATGATCCATGGGTACAAAAAACACCATGGAGCATTCATGGAGCTGCCTATGGGTTTTAGCCCAACTTGATAATCCATGGAGTATGAGCCCACTATACAAGTATGGATGATTTACACAATCAACCCATATATTTAATTAGTCTCCTTTTGATCACTTAATTAATTCCAAATTAATTCTTGATCATTACTAATTAAATAATATTATTAATATATTAGAACTTATTATATATTAATGAACCTTAAGTGTTATTTCTCTTATTTTAGTCTATCCAAATGCATGATGCCATGCAACCCAAATGGACCATGCCAATCGGGTCAAGTACATACCAAATATAGATAGAGTTAGACACAAATCCAACATGAACGCGTTTGGGGTTATCAAATTTTCTGAGTTTTTGGGGAGTCTTTATATGGATTTCGATAGTTGAGCAGGCATTGGGATGGGCTAGTGATGGAACACTAGTTTCGGTAAGCGCAGGTTGTCGGCGGTTCGATCATGAGGAGGAAAGATGGATTGGGAATTCATCAAACTTTGTGGGTTGGGAGAACATTGTCGATTCAAAGTGGGGGAGAACCGTTCATATTTTTTAGAGTGGAATCAGGCATGAAATCTAGGATGAGTTTCACATCCCCGTCGAGAAGGAAGGCGGCACAAGTGGTCGTCTGGATGGAAGATTGTGGCAGTTGGGAGTTCAGGAAACTTCCCAACAGTTGGTTAGCACCTTCTTGGTGATGGATAGCAGGCTTTTGATGGACCCAGGTTGGGGTTCCATACATGTCCCGATCCCCAGATTGGATGATTTGTCTGAAGCATGTTCGACTCAGGATGAGTATGGATGGATGGTTAGATGAGCAGTAAGACCATGAGCAGTGGCCATGGAAAATAGGAGTGTTGTAAGACTGCAGGGTGGCCCGTAGCATTCACTAGGTTGGTAGTTAGTGTAGGAGTGCTGTAAGATTTCAGGGTGGCCCATAACATTCACTAGGTTGGTAGTTATTGTGGGAGTGTTGTAAGACTGCGGGGTGGCCCTTAGCATTCACCTGTCCATGTGCAATGGTGAGGGTTTGGCAAATCCATGATTGGTCATGGATTTCTTTAGATGGATTAGAATAGGGTGTGTTAGTTTGTAAGACCATGGGAGGGCCACAACTTTCATGGAATCAGGAAATGGTAGGTTGTTGGGGCCGGTTGTGATATAAGACTGTAGTTGGCCATGTAGCATTCACTTTTAGCATGGCTTTTGGCGGCATCAGTTCGTTTGGGTTGTTTTGATCGATTGGGTCAGAAAGACTGTTGGAGCCATGAGTGGCAAGAGCTAGGGTAAGTATTTCCATATGAGACTTTCATTCGGAAGTCATGTCGGGTGAATGTATGTATCTATTTGACTCAACAACCGGGGTGGGAAATCGATGAATCGATGAGTTGTCCGGTAAGTTGGGACCAGGGAAGTTTTGGCTGCTTTTGGAAAGTAGCTAGGGGGCAGCAAGATGAGTCAGGTAGTATTAGTGATTTGGGATACGTGCGTGGAGTCGCTTGTTATTCTAGGGATATGTTAAATCACTTGCATTTTGGATTAAATAATCTCAGAGTAATTGATTTGACCCTGTTGTGCAACTCTTGTCTGAGTCTAACCATTGCAGAAACAAATCTTCTACTTGAAGGATTATCTAAGCCTTCTGTCAAATATAAGTGTTTTGCAGTAGTATATGGTCAGTGATTTTGTTGCCAATGAAAGAATCAATATAGTCAAGGGTTGGAAACATTTTGTTTGGTCTGGAATTCAATGAGGTTTTGCCATGGTAGTTGTTCAATATGGGCGGTCTGTCAGGGAGTCAAACCAATTTGAGATTTCAGGTTTCGAGGAAGATAGAACTTGTTTTCTGCATGGGATTAAGGATTCGTTGTTCATTGTGTTTGAGAGTTCTGCTAGGGTTGGGTTCAGTTTCCTTTGGGATGGCTGTGGTATGCATAGGGGTTGTGATTGTGTTGTTCTAGTTGGATGGTGTGCTGGGAATGATAAGTAATGATTTTGAGGATGAAATCTAATTTAAGTGGCGGAAAGTTGTAATGCGCTATCCTGAATCGTTACATATTTGGGTGTGGGTGACGTAATGTGGATGATTCGGGTGCTTAGATTGGGTTTTGGAGCCAAGGGGTATTTTGGTAAAATGGTAGCACGGGCTTTTATTGAAATTGGATTTTTGTAAGGGATATTTTATGGCAAGTCCAAGTTGATAAAAGTGTAGAGCTTCTCGTTAACTTTTCATGGATATAAGGATTGTCAAAATCGGATTTATAATGAGGAAGCTATGGCCTTCAGAGTATTTTAGGGTTTAAAAGGAAACCCTAGTATGTCGGGCGTACATAGGGAGTACGTGAAGCATACTTATACAAAATGCAGTACGCTGGGCGTACACTGGTGTACGCTTAGCGTACCAAGGAGGAAGGATCGCGAAGCCTCGGCTTCATACGTTGGGAGTATGAGGAGTACGTTGGGCGTACGAGGGGTGCAAGAAACCCTAATTTTTTAGTATGTGTACCCTATTTAAGCATCTTAAGACTTTAAGGTTAGCCTCTTTACTAGCCTCTAAACCTCCTAAAACCCTAAATCGACCCTTTAGCCCCTTTGTGGTGTTCTTGAGAATTTAAGAAGACTTTGGTTCGCTTTTTGCCTTTGTGAAGGACGTAGTGAAGCTTGAAGTTGCCTTGCTTGGTGATAATTTTTTGGATCCAGAATTATCAACTTTTGTGCAAACTTTCTGAGGTATCAAGTTTAATACTTGGCCTGTAGATGTTTAGATCTCATTATAGCTTATTTTGTTATGCTTTTGGTCCTTTTTGGGTTGATGGAAGATTTAAGACGTTTTAAGGGCTTGTCCTTTTAGACATGAGTTTGTATTGGACTCCTTAAGCTTAAAGGTGCACGATTTATTGGATTTTGGTCACATGCATGCATTAAGTCACTTATTATATCCTTTTTAAGATTAGGATCTTCATTTAGCCATGCATGAGCGTAAAGTTAGCAACTTTAAGTGATAATCCAGCTCGAGGAAATCATATCTATGTTTTGAAGCTTTGTGTTAAGGGATTAAGTGTTGAAATAAGTTTTGGCCTAAAAGGGGTGAGTACGTTGGGCGTACAAGCAGGTACGCATAGCGTACAAGCCTTTAAGCAAGTACGATGCGCGTACGTGTTGAGTACGCCCTACATACTCGGTCTGTTGGGCCTTACATGTTTGGGCTATAGGTTTGGGCTATCTTTTGGGCTTAATTGCTATGGGGCATTGTTGGGCCATATGAATGTAGGTGTTTGGACTAGGAAAAATGGTGGGCCTTAGGGTAAGGCTCATGAAGGGATTTGTGTCCAATTTGGAAAATTGGGCCATATATGGGCCTTGGATGGTTAACTGGTTTGCAGACCTTTTTGGATTGAATATTTAGCATTAGTCTTGGGCCATATTAGGTAAGGGGTATAATGGTCTTTTCAGCAGTGCAATATGAGTCTCCTCGCTATGCAATTGGGTCGAAGGATCCAATGCCAGCCTATTGGTTTATTTATTATAGGAAGACCAGATGCGGCCCTTAGAATTTGTATGAAAGACTAGTAGGTGGATCCTCACAATTCTTGTATGCAAGACTAGAGTTTGGACTCTGGTAGTTAAGTAGATAAGTAGGTGTATATTGTATGCTAGTTGTGTTTGTTATGCTTGCATGGAAGACCAGGAGGTGGCTCCTGGCACTTGTCTGTTAGACCTAGGGTTTTGGTCCCCGTCGTGGCAATGAAGACCATGATACGGCTCGTGGCATAATGACAAGATTGTGGTTGGTACATAGCATCTTCTATTGCATGTTTGATATGTATGACTCATATGTTATGTATGGTATGTGGTATTTAGGGAACTTACTAAGCTTGGTGCTTACAGTTGTTGTTTATGGTTTCAGGTACTTCCGGTTCGAAAGGGATGGACCCGACTTGATCGTACCGCATACACCGATATTTTCCGCAACCTTGAGATTTTGGGATTGTACACTGATAAGTGTTTTTATTATGAAATACCTTTCAGTGTTTTAGTAAATGATAAATGGGTGTTTTGGTTGTTTTAAAAATGAAAATTTTACCTTCATATTTTGGATTGTTACACAAAGTGTGCTTTCCAAAGCCACTATCGAACTTTTATTCAAATTAAATGTTGGCCCTAACATAAGTGATTAGTTATTCCTTCATTCTACAAGATATCGTATGAATAGAGTCATGGATTAAATGATCAACCTCATGTTTTTTATTACGTTTCCTGATTTCCGAATTTGTGATCAAAATCATACTACAAAATCGAACACATATATTTAGTCTGAATCAGACGCTTGGTTTTCATAGATCAACTCAATTCATTGAGGGTACCAAAGATATAGCTTTTTCTTTTTAAGGAAAAAGGAACGACTAAAATTTTTACTATATAATTATCCATTTTACTTACCAAATCATGCATGGAATTACACTTTATATCACCCAGTTATGAGATGTGTTGGAGTAAACCAATGGACAACTGATTTGCAAAATATGACTTATATATCTCTGTTTGAAGAATGGAAGATATAATTGTCTTATAATTACTCGTGCTTAAATCCTTGAAGTAGTCTCTAAGCATGAGTTTATCCAATACTTAAAATCCTTATTTACAAGTACTCATGAATATTGCAGCAATTCGTATGCAATGTCCAATCCCTATTGACAATCCACAATCGATTCATGACAATCTTAATTCACTACTTACTACCAAAAGTATAAATGGCTGTGGAATTATGAATAATACTTAAATTATTCAGGGAAGTAAAACATGCAAAGTGAAACACAATAATAAATTAATTAATTATGGTATCATACCAATTGAACATAAATAAATCCATATTATTTAATCAATATAACAATTATGAATTTATTCATTATATAATGTTTCGAGTAATCAACTAACCACTTGAATTAAATAACATCAGTCATGGCAAGTTATGAACATGCATATTATGCCTCTCTATGGTCCTTCCTTTGTGAACATATAGACTAGACATTACTCCAATGATGCTCATTTCACAATTCCAAATTCTTATCATTATCTAAGATGTAGTGGAATTTCATCTTTACATGCATTGATCTTTTGTGATGTCGAGGTTCTAAAGTTACAGAAACTGAGCCTTCGATATTGAAGAATGTTTCACTGGAACTTGTTACTTGAGATAATTACATGGTTGTGAAGTCTCAAATTCAAGATACACTCCTTGAATATTTCTCTTGCATTAAAGTTTCCAACTGGCATGTAGATTTTATATGGACCCCCTATTATGGAAAAATTTCCATATTCCCATATTACCATCAATTCTGACTAAAAACCATCTTAATCAAAAGCATGTCACTATGGTCTGTCCTAATAATATCATACTCCAAACTATCCACAAGCAAGCAGTCTCTGGTAAATCTTAAAATGTGCTTGACAGTTCTTTAACAACTTCAGTCACACAAAATTATAATCCTTTGTTTTTCACACAATGCTAAAGGAATTTGAAAAATTAGAATAATTGATTATCATAGCATATGTAATTGATCCTATATTCGAATCATATGTGTAACATCCTATTTTTCTTACTCTAATATAACTCAATGTAAATTCTTGTTTATAAAATTCGAAGTAGAGCTATATTACTTTTTAGCCAAAGTAATTATCATGATCATGTAGAAAATGCCAATAAGATTTTTGTAGATAAGCAGGACACCCGAGTCCGACTCCGCATGAAGAAGTTATGCTTCTTCGTATTTTGACGATTAAATCGACACGGCTATGCATTTCATAAAATACAAATAAGAGATAAATTGCGTATTAGCCTAAGTAATCTGAACAGAATTTGTAGTGATTGTAAAACTGAGAGTGTGCATGTAGAGAGCGTCCAAACCTAACTTCGTATGAGGAAGTTATGATTTTTCGAAGTTTCAATGCATCAGTGCGGATAGAGAAATCGAAATTCAAATCGGTTGATTGTTAGCCGAAACAATCTAAACCAGAATTGAAGATATCGTCGATATAAGGACAGTCAAGAATGGAATTCGTATAAAGGAGATATGAATTTTGCACGGACTTTAACATTCTAAACCGGTCTAAATATGTATTTTAGTTAGATTTAGAATTAGTGGTTGAGACTTTATTGAAAGTTATAGAGCTCGTCGAGAGGATTCAAGGGATATAAAGAACGTTGAAAATGGAGCTCGTATGGGAAAGTCATGTCCGTCCGAAGATCTGAGAGAAAATACTTGCGTTGGTGATATGGCGGCACCAGAGTGCGCCACATCGCATGGTCGACCACCCACTCCTCCAAGGGATAAGGCGATGTGGCAAGATATGGACAAGACATGTGGTTCCATGAGAGTGAAATGTGTCATATTCTAGAAGGGTGGGATGTGGATGAACCAAGTGACAACATATGGCATGCTATTGATGGAGACACATATGCTCGGAGGCACGACGCTCACTGTAAGATGTGCGACACATAGAGTAAGATGCATAGAGCGCACCTCCTTAGAATTCTAAAAGTTGCTTCAAAATCACTCATTATCCTCACTATTTCACTCCAAACCTCTTTGTCCTTTCTTCTACTCTTAAATCTGATTTTTCCGAGTTTCTTGTGCATTTTAGCAAGGTTCATGTATTTCCAATTGTTCGAGAAATGAGGTGATCAGGCCAGAGTTCTGCTCATGCAAAATCCTAGTTTTCGCTACAAACTCACTATAAGTTAGGCTACACTTACTACACTTTAAGTGTAACTTATTTTTGTATTCATATTCATTATTATGAATGTGTAAATAAGGTTTATCAATATTTCCAGTTATAATACTGATTGATCTACTTACAAGAGAGGTTTCTAGAAAGGTCATGTTGGCTTGGTTGTTGGATTTCAGAAAAGGTATATGCTGAAATGATCATGCCTCCCAACTGTCCTGCATGGTTGATCCTTATTTCATAGAACTCCCAGTATTCATTTGGATTAGTGAAAGATCTAGCTTTCATTACCAAATTGCCACAGGAATTAATAAGTTATAGTATTATAGGTGAATACTTGTTAGGGGCGTTGCTTGTTAGATTGGTTTGCCAGTAGAATCGCCCAGATAACTGTCAATTGTTTGAATAACGGTCCATATGAGTTTGCTCACTATATTATGTGCTTCGGTATATATTAAATGTACGTTAGGATATACTTTTCATGTTGTATGCAATTAGGCCACCTAACTAGAGTGGTTAGTTACCTGTCATGTTGAACTGTTTGTCTTTTATATATATATATATATATATATATATATATATATATATATATATATATATATAAATAAATGTGTGTGTGTGGATATATTATATGGGGAGTTGAGGGCGGACCAACCTCGTGCTGAAGGCCAATAGACTCAGGCGGACTGGCATTATGTTAAAGTCCAAAGTGTGGACCAACTATATGTTGAAGGAAAAAAGGGTGGACCAACTTCCTGCTGAAGGCAAAATGGCGGACCAACTTTATGATGATGGCCGTTATATGTATGCATTATATATGTAATGTGGGATATAATATTTTGGGGAACTCAGTAAGCTTCGTGCTTACCTAGTTGATTGTAAATGTTTTTCAAGTACTTCATCGACTTGTAAGAAGGGAAAACTTCGACTGTACACTCGCTCATTCGAAACATGTTTATGCATAATGTAATTACACTATGATATATTTTAATAAAGGAAAATGAAAATTTGGGGTTGAAAATTGGGACGTTACAAGTTGGTATCAGATCCCTAGTTAGAGTGAACTGGATGAACACCCATGTGATTCCTGACACTAACTAAGGATCTGAGTAATTAATAAATATTTTCATCAAAAGAATAAAACAAAAATGAAAGAATGAGATGCGTACAGTCAGCCACAGATCAGAAAAAAAGTGATTCCCAAAATATTCATATTTGTTATGATTGCTGATATGTGAAATTTTAGAACTGTGTGCTAGTCTGTAGGCTAGGGATCTTTTCAGGAATTGATAGTTAGAATTGCCTGATGCTTAAGATGCCTTATAGCCTAGGAATTTGGATTGTTATTTGCTTCTTAGAACCTATATTGGTATTAGTTAGTTATCTGATAATTACATTAGATTGTATACTATCGAAATTAAATAGTTTTAGATTGCCTGATTTGGCGTTATTGCGCAGCTCTTGTCTGAGTCCAACTGTTGTAGTTTCGGAGCTTTCAGTCGATAGGCTATTTGATTTTAGCCGCGTAAAATCGTATTCATCAGATAATAAGTTAGTATTGGTAGAAATTCTTCCTCAACTAATAGTAGGGTGAAGTGAAAAGGAATCTTAGAAGGAAAGCCCATGAAGTTTAATATATGCAATATAGGGCATATATTCATAAGATAGAGAATCAGTAAAGATGAAAATTCATAGTGGAGTTTAGGAAAACCTATTATTTGTGCTCATGGGACACACACACACACACACACATATATATATATATATATATGTGTGTGTGTGTGTGTGTGTGTATATATATATATATATATATGTTTAGCGGCCATCGTGTGTAGTATTGGTAGTGACATGGAAATTGCGAGACAATTCTTGGGACAATTATGAGTAGGTGTGAAAGGTTGTAGAGGCTTATACTACCTGAAGCACATTACTCGCACTCGGATTAGGAAGAGTCACAAATTTGATAAGGCACTAGTAGTTAGGTAGATAGTGTGGCTAAATCTATAAATTCGTTTTGTTTTAATTTCGTCATTACCTATGGTATGGTGTGACTATAAGATTCATGCTCAAATGGCCATATAAGATCGAATACGAATAAAGTGGATTTGCGTAAGTAAGCTAGTTTATCAAAGCGTTGTCCAGCATAAGTGTCGAATTTAGCCATTTAAGAAGGAGATGATCAAGAATGATTACAAACCTTTATTGGGGCAAAGCAACTAGCAACTAGAGTTGCTACCAGCCATAATGTAGTTGTACCACATTAGAACATGAAGGAAGGTGACTTATGTATTAAGTGGTTGTCTCATGGAGAGAAGGAATTAGTTTATTATGAACCTATTTGCAACAAAGGACTACTAGAATAGGCGATGAAGACTCTGTGGAATTTAAGAGAATGGGGACCCCTACGAAGCAGAATGCTGGGTCAGGAACTGAATCGAATGCCATAGGACTACTGACTGGATTTCGACCTAGGTTTCTCAAGCCGTCATAAAAGAGTTCCCTAAAATGATTGACTGGATCACTAACAAGCTGACTGTCAGATTTATGGAGCGGATTGCAACTACTCGGCTTATTGAGGAAAACACAAAAACGACACTAGACAAAAATCAGGATAAACAACCAGGGAAGAGGAAACAAATGCAGGAGCCAGCTCCGCCAATAGGGGCCAAGGAATTTTTTGTTGATAATATAAGTGTTCACGGTCCAGAGGACCACCCAATCTATGTAATTTGTGGAGGAACCCAAAGATTTACATGGCACAGGTTGAAATGCTTCAAGTGTGGACACAAAGGGCATGTTCGGCGAGATTTTATCAATGAAGGGGTGTGCTTTAATTGCTTTTAACCTAGCCACTAAAAATCTCGCTGCTCTAAATAAGCGGTAAAGGCGATAAAAACCCCATCAGCTGCAGTTTCGTAGGAAGAGGAAGAAGTCCTGCATTCTTCGGAAAATGAACCCATAACCAATAAAGGAGTTGTGTTGTTTCCTATCAAATAAGAATGAGTGACTTCATATTTGAGGTATAGATTCGATCCTTCTTCAGTTTTGGTGTTAACCTTTGGAGTTACGGTTTTCTAGACCCTTGAGAGGCTTGATTTGATGAGCATTTGGTCCCTTCTCATGATGAGGCTTTGGATCTGGATCCAAAGAGGTCCAGAGACCTTAAGCCTTTGATCTTTATGATTAATATTAGGAGACATGAGCTTAGGATGTCATATTTGAGGTTATTTCCCCAGATAGAGCCTTTGGGCCTTTGCATGATCATCAAGATCTGAACTTTACGTAATTATCATGCTTGGGAAGGTCAGATATATGGATTAGAGGAACAGATCTAACCTCAGGAGGTCATCTGAGTTTGAGCATGGCATGAACTCGCCGAGTCCAAGAACAAACTCGGCGAGAAGGATAGTTTTTCCCCGTGAATCACACAGTTGGTGACTCACTGAGTTGGGAAGTGACTCGGTGAGTCATTGGGGATTTAGAGGACTTGACTTCATGACTGAACTCGCCGAGTCACAATTGTGCACTCGGCGAGTCTGGTCAAAGGGTTGATCGTTGACTTTTGTTGACTTTTATGGCTTGGTCAACAATTGGACTTGTGGACTGTTTGAAGGGTAAAATGGTCTTTTAGCCTTCTTAGAGGACATGTGAGGATCTAGTATAGCCTGGAGAGCCGTTATTAATTGAGATGATCGTTTATGTGTTTAGGCAGAGGCTAGATCAGTGTTTACGTGAGCGAGATATTACCGAGACATCCGAAGTGAGTCTTCTCACTATACTTTACCTTGAGTAGGTAACCAGAGTTATGTGATAGAGTATCTTGTATGCTATCTATGTGATGTGTTGCACTGCATTATTTCTATGTGATTTATGCTATGAGTATATCAGAGTTAGGACCGGAAGGTCCACAGAGCTAGGAGCAGGGGGGTCCACAGAGTTAGGGCCGAAGGGCCCACCTGAGTTATAGCTTTGAGTGGCTAATATGTGTTATATGTGGTATGTTGGGGAACTCACTAAGCTTCGTGCTTACAGTGTTTTGTGTTATGTGTTTCAGGTACTAGTGAGGATCGCAGGAAGGTGCCGACATGATCAGTACACACACCCACACGCATAATTTTATTTATATGTTATGATCTTGGGATTTTTGACTTATGTTGAATATATGAAACAATGTGTTTTATAATATTGTAAATTAAATTGTTTTTAAAATGTGAAAATTTGTTTGAAATTTTACGGTGTTACTGTTAATGTGTAGAAAAAAATGTTGTTGGGATGAGACAATAAACTCGCTGGTGAGGCAAGCTTGGGCAAGGAAATAGGCACAAAGTTATGGTCAATATCTCTTCAATATGAGGAGCCCAAAAAGAAACAAACATGGCTTTAAACCAGCTCATATTCCACAGGATGTCTGGAACTCCTGGAAATTAAAATGGAATACAGAAGAATACCAGCTAAAATATGAGCAAAACAAGAAGAATAGACGTAACGGTGTGGCTGATGGAGTAGCAAAACCCACACATAGCGCTGGATCCGCATGTCATTTGAAGATAGATTCTGATTTGGTAATTTTTAAAATGATACATCGTATCAATGTTTGCATATGTTTATCTGTATATTGACTTTTTATATGGTATTTATGCAGAAGAGGAAATTAGGACAAGAGCCACCCTATAGTGAATTGTTCATGTATACACACACTAAGAATCATGATGGAGTCACTTTCACAAATGAAAAAGATAGACAAATTCATGTAATATTCAATTCAGTTTAACTTAAATTTTATATTGTAGATACTACATAATATCATTCCTAAATTTGATATCTTTTAACTTATAATATTTTTATTTTGTAGGCGACCTGTACAGAAAAACAGGAAGAGTTGGAAACTGAAGGTGTTAAATTTGAGGAGGACAAGCTATTTTATGTTGTTGTAGGTGGTCATGATAAAAAAAAAAAAAAAAAAGAAGACTTTATGGATTAGGCTCTTTTGCAAAGTCAGTTCCCAATAGGAATGGTAAAACAGGTATTTCGGAAAAAAAAATGATGAAATAGAAGAAATGAGGGAGCTTGTTGCTAAACAACAACAAAACGAAGAGCTTAAAGAAATGATGAACGCCTAACAAGGGGAAAACAAAGCAAGGGTCGGGTATCTTGAAAAACAACTTCAAACAACATTGGATCTTATTAATGGCTTTACAAAACAACAAGAGTAGTAGGTTGATATATGTTTATTGAAGATTATGTATTTTAGAGTAGCAACTTTCTTTTTTCAATGTAATAAATAATTATTTTGCTATTTTATGATATGATGGTTATGATTTTTTTGGTTTTTTTTTTGTTTTTCATATATTACTACAAAATTATTTGGATATAATTTATAAAATATACACCACTAAAATTGCTAGGGATTCATGACCACGGAATTTTCTAGGAAGTCATCAAACAAAATTTGCTAGGGATTCATCACTACGGATTTAGCTAGGGATTCATCACCACGGATTTAGCTAGGGATTCATCACTACAGATTTAGCTAGGAATTCATCACCGCAAATTTTGCTAGTATTCATCATCAGGGATTTTGCTAGGGATTAACTACAA
Source organism: Lactuca sativa (assembly GCF_002870075.4). Lineage (NCBI taxonomy): Eukaryota > Viridiplantae > Streptophyta > Magnoliopsida > Asterales > Asteraceae > Lactuca > Lactuca sativa. Next base: position 177,573,371 of record NC_056626.2, on the reverse strand, counting down.
CATAATTTATGACGGAAGAACTACCACGGAATTTGTGATGGAAACCTACTACGGAATACACAACGGAATACCATCTACCACGGATTTCATTCCGTTGTCACAATTGCGACAGAATTATCATTTCCATTGCAAACCCCTCACTGTGGCGTTTTTAGGGATGGAAATAGGTCGTTGCAAATTTCGTCACTATTCGTCTTTTGCAACGGAATTTTAGCTTTTCGCAACAGATTCCTTCCGTAGCAAAATTGCGTTTTCTTGTAGTGGTAATTCCTATATGGTTATTTATGATTAAGTTATATAAACAACTTAAGTGTGCCTTTTTTCTAAAACATTTAGGATAAAGGCCTTCTAAGGAATCCACGAGTTCACCCAACATTTAGAATGGACTCAACACTAACGTAAACCATGATTTCACAAAGGATTGCCACAGTGTTAGTGTTAAGACATAATAGTTAGCTACGTATGAGGCTGGCCGAAATGAATCTTCCGTGAACGGTGGAAGTAATGACAGTATTCCAGTCTTTAACAAAAAAACCATATCTTTTTCATACAAGGATTTCTTAGCCTATTAACCCCCATCCTTCTTCAGTACGGAAGGAGTCATTGGTCTATCCCGTTGGATAGAGTTGATGGAGGCAGTGTTCCATATCAGCTCTTGTGCTAATGATTGTCGTGTTAAATATGCTACTTGTAAGCTAATGGATTCCGCCTGACATGGTATAAAAACCATACCAAGTATATAGGAATTGATGTAGCCTATGCCATTTCTTGGGAAGCCCTGAAACAGATGATGATCGAGGAGTATTGTCCACGACAAGAAATTATGGCCCTAGAATAAGAATTGTTAAACCTTTCTATGAAAGAGTCAGAAGTTACTGCTTACACCTCCCGATTTAACTACCTTGCCAACCTCTGCCCGGGTATAGTAAACTCAAAATAAAAAGATGGAAATGTATATTTGGGGGCTAACTCCTCCAGTTCAAGGTCTGGTTGTTGCATTCAAACCCGCTACCTTTGATAGTGCTAAACAATTGGCTTATCATTTGACTAAACAATATCTCCGTCTGAGCACCACAACCCACCAAATGGAGCAAAACAAGGTGAAGGGTACGAAATGAAAGTACCACAAGGAGTCCAAAGGGAACTTGAAACTCCTCAAGCCCAAACCAGAACATGTGGTTGTCTATTCCGTAATTACCAACACTCCCATTTCGTCCAAGTCCTACTCTGGGACTTTAACCCATTGTACCAAATGCAATTTCCACCATGTCGGAAATCACATAGAGATAATTTGTAACTACTGTAACCTGAGAGGTCATATCTCGAGGTACTGCAGAAAGACCCCAACCATTACAACATCAACCACTGCAAAAGGGGGAAGCCAGAATTGCTTCGAATGCAACCAACTAGGGCATTTTAGGAAGGACTGCCTGAAATTGAAGAATCAGGGTGGCAAAAGAACAACATAGTGATCGATACAAGAAATGTTCACAAGGACCCAATTGTGATTACTGGTATGTTTCACATCAACAATGTTTATGCTTCTATATGATTTGATAATGATAATGATATAAGACTTATTAACCATAGTTTTAGAAACACAATAAAACCTATATTCTACAAACTTAATAAAACTTACAGAACAGAAATGTCAAATCAGCCCAATAATAAAACACTTTAGAAATACTCACCATTTGTCTTCTCAACCTTAATAATCACGTCTTTCACGTCAGTCTAATTCATATGACCATTGGAAGTTCAATGTGATCATCAAAATGGATTGGTCATCACCACATCGAAAGGAGGTTTATTGATGCGAAAAAGTCGTTCGACTACCCTTACCAAACGTCGAAACCATTGTGATTTACGAAGACAAGGAATGGAAGAGCCTAAAAGAGAGTCATCACTTGCATGAAGGCAATGAAGTATTTGTAGAGGAGTTGCTTTGCTTTCTTAGCCCACATGGCAGATATGGAAGACAATGGTAAGGAAATCAAAGACATACCGCAAGTGTGCGACTACCCAGACCTATTTCTAAAAGATCTACCTCGAGTACCTCTAGTCAGACAGGTTAAATTCCGAATTGACTTAATCCCGGGTGCAGCACCAATGGCACGATCTCCTAATCGTCTGGCTCCATAAAAAAATGCAAGAACTATCCTGTCAACTTTAAGAAATTCTAAAAAAATGCTTTATCCGACCAAGCTTCTCTCCATGAGGAGCCCCGATATTATTTGTCAAAAAAGAAGGATGGATTGTACAGGATGTGCATCGACTATCGAGAGTTGAATAAGCTCACCATCAAAAATCGATATCCACTCCCAAGGATCGATGACTTGTTCGAACAACTACAAGGATCCTACTACTACTCAACGATCGATCTACAATCCGGCTATCATCAACTTAGAGTTCAAGAGACGAATATTCTAAAGACAATGTTCCGACCTAAATATGGTCACTATGAGTTTCTACTTATGCCATCTGGACTTACCAACGCACCATCCGTATTCATGGAGCTTATGAATCGGGTGTGTAAACCCTACATGGATAAATTAGTGATCATGTTCATTGACAACATATTGATATACTCACGAACCAAGGAAGAACATGGCCAACACTTGCATTTAATCCTTGAACCCTTAGGAAAAGAGAAACTTTGTGTAAATTTTTCTTAATGTGAGTTTTGGATTAATGAAGTTCATTTCCTCGGTTATGTGGTCATCAGTAAAGGGATTCATGTCGATCATTCAAAGATTGAAGCGGTTAAGAATTGGAAAGCACCATCAACACTAACCGAAGTATGCCAATTGTTAGGGCTTGCAGGTTACTATCAGAGATTCATCGAGATTTTTTTCAAACATAGCCAATCCTCTCACCGTACTAACCCAGAAAGACAAAAAGTTTGATTGGGGAGACAATCAAGAGTCTGTCTTCCCAAAGTTGAAGAAATTGTTGTGCACTGCACTAATTTTATCTCTTCAAAAAGGAATAGAAGACTTGTAGTAGTCTACGACACCTCTCACCAAGGGTTAGGATGCATATTGATGCAACTAAATAAATCTATTGCATAATAATCTAGACACTCTAATATAAATGGCACAAACTACACCCCCTTAAAAACCAAACATGAGTACAACATACCTCAAACGGATGGCCAGAGCGAAAGAACAATGCAAACCCTAGAAATCGTGCTCCACGCCTATGTAATAGACTTCGGTAATGCGTGGTTGCCATACTCCAATATGTTGGATAAAAGTTGGAGATACCTAACTAGCTAGAAAACATGTTAGAGATGCCTTAACTATTGGTCCTAAAATCATTCAAGAAATAACGGAGAAGATCGTTCAAACAAAAGGAACAATTAAAAGTAGAATGTAGTCGACATAATAGCTATGCTGACATCAAATGAAAACCATTGGAACTCAAAGTAGGAGACCACGTCTTTCTAATGGTTGCTCCATGGAAGGGTGTCATTAGGTTTGGAAAAAGAGGTAAATTAAACCCCCATCACATCGGACCTTTCGAAATCCTAACAAGGGTTGATGTGGTAGATTACAGGCTCAAACTACCTCAAGAACTCAACAAGGTACACGATACCTTCCACGTGTGTAATCTCAAAAAGTGTCTAGCCGATGAAAACCCCGTAATTCCACTTGATGAGATCCAGGTTGACTCCAATCTTCACTTTCGTGGAGGAACCAGTAGATATCATGGATTGGGAGATCAAAAGACTTAAATGCAACAGAAGTATCCACACTTGTTCAGAGATGCTCCCTCCACTAGTGAAATGACTTAATAATAGCACAAAGTAGCCTAGAACTTAATAATTTCAGTACGAAATTCCCTTAACGGGGAGGTAATGTGACATCCCAGACTTTAGGGCATAGACTACGAACGACTAAATTACAGTAAATTTGTTTGTAATTTAACTCATTCAGTTTTATTGCATCTAATGTAAAATAAATGAGTCCACTTCAATTATTATATGATGTTAGATGATACCTTACTTCCAAATGTGTAAACTATCAACCAAATTAAACCACTTAAACTACATCACTGATTAATGTGTCTGAAAATCTGAAATATTGCATTAAGAAGTATTGAGAAAAGCAAACATTAAAATATTATAGTACATGCTCCCCTGTTTCCGAAAATATAAAAAACATCCAAAACGGAGTTCGTATGCAAAAGATACGACTGTTTTAAGAAACCAAACCGATATAACACCAGTCTTACGTGTTCTGCATAAACTGTTTTAATCCATTGTGGCACTTAAACATTGCCTACAGGATTTTCGAGAACATTTTTAAACTTAGACTATGATCCATTATTTAATTCTATACTCAAAATATTTTTAGCAAAAATATTTACAAAAATCGTGAAAACGGACCCCGCGAGCCGTTTAGACGCAAAACTTTAAATGCGATTTCCAGGAGTTTCGTAACTCCAAAAATGTTAGGACATGATTTGTGGTTTATACTTTACTTTACTTAGATTTTAGAGTTCTCGGTCTAGGACCGAAAACACCATGAATTCAGTGGTGCTTGGATCGAAATCATTAAGAGATGTTAGTTGGGCTTTAGGTTGGGCCTTTGTAATTAGGTCTAGGTATATATATTGTCTTGATTCGGCTATGTTTAGGGTTGGTCATTCTAGTTGTTGATTTTCGATTTTTGAGAGAGACAGAGAGAACCGAGAGACATAGAGAGTCTTATGTACTGTACTATTGATTAATATAGTGTGCATTGAAGATTCAACATCATGTTCTTATTTCATATTTACTATTTGTGTCATTCACTTGATTAGGATTCCGCACCAATCTAGTGATTTTGATTGATACATCGATCGTGGTTTTACTATTGGTATTAGAGCAAGTATTGGTATCAATCGAATTGGCAGAATATTAAACATTTCTTGGAGTTTCTGGTGTTTTTGAGTTCTTTTTGTCGAATATCATTGATGCTGTTCTTCGTGTTCTTCAGTAAATTAAAGACTTTGATCAAAATTGGTCTTGACGTTATCGGCGGCAAAATTCATGTTCTCGGTTAGGTTTTAGGGTTCTCGGCTTGGAAGAGTTATCGGCCAAGAAATAGCATTCTCGGTCAAACAATTGATTTTTAACGATCTCGGTCAAACAAAATTTTCGGTCAACGGGATTTCCATCAACAGTCTTGACTTTTTGACTTTTCGGTCAAACCTAGTAGTTTTCGGTTAAATCATATACTTTTCGGTTTAGAATGGACTCGTACAACACCTCTCTTTCAACAATGCAAAGTGATTTTGATTCGGTTACGGGAACAACAACTCGAATTACCCGGCTGCTAACCACTGATGGATTTCCTGAGTGGATATTTAGATTTGAGAAGTATGTTAAGATGAAGGATAGCAAAGTGTGGAGAAGCTTGTTGAGAGATCCAGTCAAGATGACAACCACTCCGGATGATGAAGCTAAAACCACGATTGATAAGCCAATCGAGGACTACACTAATGAGGATTTCAACAAGATTGAAGATGATGAGAAAGCCCTGGCTATTCTTACTATGGCTTTGTCCCCTGACATTGCTCAAGGTTTCCGGGAGTATAAATCTGCTAAGGCTTTATGGGAAGCCTTAATTGAGGTGTATGAAGGGAATAAGGATATGAAGCAAAGCAGATAGGATTTGCTTCGTCAAAGATTCAACATGTTTAATCATGTTCTTGGGGAGGCTCTAGAAGTCTAGTTGCAACGTTTTATTACTCTCAACAAAGAATGAGCACTGCTAGAATTGTGTTGTCCTGTTCTGAGATAAATAAGAAACTGCTCAATTCACTTCCTATGAATTAGGATATGAATGTGTATGTGATCAAGAAGACAAAGGACCTGAGCAAACTATCTCTTGTTGAAGTGATGGCTATCATCAAGGCATGTGACATGGATGACAAGCAGAGAGAAGTTAATCATGTCAATTCTTACTCAACTGCAAGCTTAAGAGCATCTACTAACAATGCATTTTCAGTTGTACCATCGCATCATGATCCATCATTTTTTGGTCAACCAATGGCATCTCCCAACTCTTCCACGTCCAGTTCCACCACCAAATCTACCTTGCAGACTCCAGCTGCTGCTAAAGGAGCTGATGAAAAGATGGCTATGATGGATGGATTCATGAACTGGGACAGTGCCTTTGTTGCTGGTGAATTAGTTCCTCCAGTTATGATTGGAGAACTCGATCAAATTCACCCTCAGGATGTTGAAGAGATGGACATATCATGGCAAATTGCTATGGCATTGTTCAGGGCAAATAAGTTCAATCAGCGAACTGAAAAGAATAACTGTGGAGTGAATGTGGATTAGAATGTGGGCTTCAACAAGAGTAAGTTGAGGTGTTACAATATTTACAAGGCATGTCATTTTGCTCGTGAGCGCACCAAGCCAAGAGTGGAGAATAATGCTGAGAGGGCTTTGGTTCCAACTGGAAACAACAAATAAGCGCCTCTGAATAATGAGAATGTTATGGTGGTATAGCAGTTTTCATGGGAAGATCAAATACAGGCTCTCAATCTTACTAAAGATGGAAGAGCTAATCTTTCCCAGATTGAAGATAGTGAGGATGCAGATTTGGCTGAGGAGAAGATGTTGGAGTTGCAGTTCGCTTTCATGGCCTCCACCACTCCTACCACCAAAGAGGTTAGTGAAGTTTCATGCTCTAAATCTTGTGTAGATAAAGTTAATAAATATCGTGAGCAAAATGAATTATTAGTTAGAGAAGTCTTTGATCTTAAAAATGAAATATATGAAATTTAAGAAAGTAAACAAGCCTCTAAAAGAAAAACTAGATGCTCAAAATAAAGATTTAATTAGGATTAAGGAGGAATATAGCATTAAAAGTGTTCACCATCGTTATGATAAATAGGAAATTGCCAAATTAACTGCTGAACTTGATGCGTTAAAAGCTAAATTTAAAGATGCTGAATTTAACTTTAATAAATTTGTTGTGTCAAGTGAGATAGTTGAATCTATGATAGAAAAACAATTAAAATGGAAAGATAACCACAAAAGTTATCATAGTGTTCCACCATCTTTTAATGATAATTATGTTTCTGCCTCTGAGACTATAGAAATAGAAAAACCTACATAATATGGCCAGCCCCCTGTATCGATTTAAGTTAATACTGAACAATCCGGTCCCACTAAAAGTGTTGAGGTGAACAATATTGATGTCTCTACCTCATGTGCAGATCAAGTATTAGTGGAAGATGAGGACAAGGAGGACATTAATAATGCTTGCTCTGTTTAAAACCTTCCAAGGACTAACATTTTATTTTCTTCTATTTCAAATAATTGTGTAAACAAAGATATTAAAAATGTTGCTTTGGCTTCTTTTAAAAATTATGGTGATGTTGCTTTTAATTCAAATTCAAATAGTCCTGTTTTTGAAAAATTTAAGCCACATAAGGTCGTGAAAGAGTTTGATAAATGTAAATGTGCATGTGGAAATCATTTGAAACAAGATTCTTTTGGGCGAGGATCAAGCTCCAATAACACTTTCTTAAAAAGACTTACTTGTTTTGATAGTGGGACCCAGGTCACATTGCTAGAAACTGTCCACATCATTCATATGCTCCCTTCTTTGAATTCGGATGGACGAACGTGCCAAGGAGGAGATCTTCCACAATAAATCCTTCAAGATTACATCCCCGTAATAACAATTGGAATGATGACAAGGCCAAGAATCAGGCCTTCAAGGACAAAACGAAAACTGACTCGAGAGATGGCTCAACCAAACCAAATCAGGTGAGGTCAAAGTAATCTCAAGGGTCGACCTCTAGCTCACACTTACAATACATGCCTAAATTGAAAGGTAGTCCCATACTAAAGCCAAGTGAAAAAGGTCCCATTCAGTTCAATAAGAAAGTACATAAACCAAATCACTAATAGGTACCCAAAGTCCTTTCGTCCAAATCATTATTTCATAAACAGGATATGGTATGGGAAAGAGTATCCCGAGTTAATAGTAATGGTCAACCCAGTTTCAAGATGGACTAGGTTCCCAAAACTAATTAATCCCGCAACTTGTGCAGGAAAAGCTATGGAGGAATATCATCAAACCTTGGTAAGTTGATAGTGGTTGTTTCAGGTGCATGACAAGAGACATATCCCAACTTAATGACATTCAAAACGTTAATGGTGGTTATGTGTTCTTTTCGGGAGGATGAAAGTGAAAGATCATTCAAATGGGGACCGTTACAAATGGTGTGTTGAATTTTTAAAACGTCAACCTTGTTCCTGAACTGAAACATAGTTTGTTGAGTGTCTCTCAAACCTGCGATAGAGACTTCTTAATTTATTTCATCAAGAAGGAGTGTTTAATTCCAAATCCTGGTATCGTCATACCAGAAGAATGGATATTGGTGAGATTAGAACGTCAAAACAATGCCTATATCATCGACATGAATCACAACATCCCGGAGAACGTTACTTGTCTGTTCTCAAAGACTTATGAACAAAATGTTATACTCTGGCATCATCGCTTTGGTCACGCAAATGCGAAGAATCTAAATCATCTTGCCAAAAATGATCTTGTTTGAGGTTTGCCTATAAATATTTTGTCACTTTCGAGTAGTGTGTGGCCTATGCACAGGGAAAGCATCATCGAAAACTGCACAAGCCCACACTGGTCAACTCAATCGACACACTTCTTCAATTGTTTCACATGGATCTCTTTGGACCAATCAATGTTCTTAGCATCAACAAAATCTTGTACTGTCTAGTTCTAATAGATGATTGCTCACATTTTACCTGGGTCTTCTTTCTGAAGAACAAGAGTGAGACTACAAAGCTGATCAAGAGGTTCATCGTCCTGATTGAGAATCAGACCAATGAGAAGGTGAAACGCATTCGATGCGATAATGGGACAAAATTCAAGAATGCTATTTCGGACCATTTATGTGTTGAAAAGGGGGTGCAACATCAATACAGTGCGACTCGCACACCACAAAAAAATGGTGTTGCTGGGAGAAGGAATAGAACCCTAATCGACACTGTTAGAACATTGCTTTGTAACTCAAAATTACCGATGTTCTTCTAGGCTGAGGCCATAAATACAACATGTTATGTTTAGAAACAGATTCTAATCAGTAAACGTCACATGAAGACTCCGTATAAAATCCTGTATGGTCACAAATGGTAGAAATTTTTGAAGCCACTCCAAAGTTCAATGCACTTTTCTTCATCTTGAAGCCACTACAAAGTTCAATTAAAAGGCTGATGACTGTTATTTCGTCGGGTATGTTGAACGCACTGCTTATCGGGTCTATACTAAAGCTACCAAGCAGATCATGGAGTCCTTTGATGCTCACTGGCTATTTGATTATGCTGAATTGTTTAAACCTTTTTATGTGTTTTCTAATAATGTTTCAGGTACCCATCCAAACTCGTGTGGATCAACTAGGGACGATGAAGAAGAAGAGATCATTATTGAACCTATCAAGCCATTGATACTGCAGGAGGAAACTACAAGCTTGAATGATGGCACTCCGGATCTCCTACCAGTAGATGATGACACACCTGTTGAATCTCCGGAAAAGGATGACGATTCACTGGTTCTAGAAGAAAATGTCACCTCTACTGAAAATGTCATCTCTTACTCTGCAAAAACTTTTGTTTCTACTTTTACGGATTTTCTCTTTCCTGAGAGAATTCCTAATAAGTATGTAGCGAATACTTCATACGACTTCCGATCATCGGATAGAAGTGATTCAGCCATAGGCAGGGTAGGGAACATCACGAATCTTCTAGTCTCCTTGCAAGCGGTGGATCATGAGATTTCTTCAAGGGTTCAGTGCAGCCATTCCATTGAAAATATTATAGGTTCCCTGGCAGATGGAGTCAAGACCAGAAGCCAGAGCAGATATTTTAACGATTATATATATTCGTCCTTCATATCCCAAATCGAGCCAAAGAACATTGAGATGGCTCTTAATGAACCAAGTTGGGTGGATGTCATGCATGAAGAGCTGAATCAATTTGAGAAGCTGAAGGTTTGGCAACTGGTAGAACTTCCTGAAGGAAAGAAGTCTCTTGACACAAGATCGGTTTTTCGCAACAAGCAAGATGATAGCGGGGTGATTATGCGAAACAAGGTGCGTTTGGTTGTTTTTGGTTTCAGGAAAATAGAAGGTCTTGACTACACAAAGTTATATTCTCGCGTGGATCGATTGGAAGCAATTCGTATCTTCTTAGCATACGCTTCCTACATGGGTTTCACTGTATATCAGATGGATGTCAAAACTGCTTTCTTGTACGGAGAAGTAAAAAAGGAAATCTATATTAATTAACCCCCAGGTTTTGTCAACTCAAAATTTCCAAATCATGTGTACAAGCCGGACAAGGCAAATATGTTGATGACATTTGGGAGAAATTTGGGTTCAAGGATGCTAAAATTGCTTCTACTCCCATGGCTGAACGACCTCTGTTGACATCAGATCCGGATGGAGAATCGGTTGATCAAACTCTATATCGCTCCATGATCGGTTCTCTGATGTATCTGACTTCTAGCAGACCAGATATATTCTTTACAGTCTGTCAATGTAACAAACCGTTATTTCAAACCTATGTAATAGTGTAGGTCAATTTGTACTTCTTTTTAAATTAATAAAGAGAAATTTTGGCATATTGTGTATATTTACATATTGACCCTCAAAAATAAATTATTAAATAATCTCAACTGGGATAAACCAAGTGATAGAGATTGTAACAAGGTTTCCAAAAATATATAGAACACTAAAATCCGAGTTATAACGAAGAAGTTATGGCCAATCGAAAATCCGCGACAAAACCGGCAAAACGTTGTTCAGTGTAAAAACTGAATTTTTAATAAAAAGCTTTTTAGCCTTAAAAATCTAAATGAAAGTTGTAGTTTATGTTAAACCGAGAACTTTCATAAAAAGAACGCCAAAATCTGACTTCGTATGAAGAAGTTATGATTTTTCTAAATTTCAGTATAGCAGTGTACAGCTAAAAACTCGAAGTAAAGATCGATTGGTTTTCAGCCAACACAACCTAAACGAGAATTGAACGTCTCGTCATTAGTAGTACAACGGTAAAAAGACAGACAAAAACGGACGTCGTATGAAGAAGTTATGAATTTATAACGGATTCCCGTCCCGGTCTGTTTAAAATAATAATATTAAAAATAAAGTCAAAATTAGCCGACGAAGTCTAAACGAAAGTCGTAGAGTATAATTTTAACTACGCGTGCATATAAAGAACGTCAAAAACGGAGTTCGTATGCAAAAGTTATGAATTTTACAAGTTTTTGGCACAAAAATAAAGAAAAATAGAAAAACCGGGAATTTTCGCATGAACAGTAATGCCACGTCACCCTCGTATGCGAGGCCTCCACGTGTTGGCTGCTGATTGGACTGAAGCCTCGCGTGTCGTCTTCTGATTGGACCAACTCCGCGGTCCACTAAGCTTCGGACAGCCTTGCATGAGACACACCGGAGACGCCCCACGCACGCCCCTCGCACCCGCTTCTTCACACGTGTCTTCTTCCCATTGGACCGAGGTCTGGTCCAATCCGAGCCTACCACCTCCGAACCGAAGTTGCCTCCCTTCCCAAGCTGTCAGCCTCGCATAAGCCTCGGAACCGAGGCTTCGGTCTATATAAGGCATGCGAGGGCTTCCGAAATTTTTCAGTTTTCACCCAAAAAATCATTCTCTTTCACATTTTCGACTCCCCTAAGCTCATATACAACCTGTAAAGCCCCGGTATCAAGACTCGAGCCCGAAGCAAGCCTTGAAACTCCCAAGAAGTAACCTCTCTCCTGTCAAAACTCTGCCCGATTTGGGCCTGTTTCTCGACAAATAAACTCCTTTTCGTGAAACGAAACTCTGTCCGAATTACTACCTATCATGTGAGTTCATACCCCCGTATTTTCATAACTTCTACTGTTTTAAGGGGGGGAATACAAGTATAACACAACAACTTTGTGTTATAAATAAATGATTTCAAATCACGATAAAACGATTTTAAAGCATCAAAAATACTCCAAATATTGAACTCTTTTATAAACTTATATTTTTCCCAAATATTCATATCCGCATATATATATATATATATATATATATATATATATATATATATATATATATATATATATATATATATATATATATATATATATATATATATATAAGATTTAAAAGGCTTAGGACTAATAACTTATTGTAGGTCCTTTTCCTTGTTTAGATGTGGACTTATAGTACCGGTTATTTGTCCGAATGTCGTTTAACTTTTAATTATATATAAAATTGTGTATGTATATAAATATAAAAGTCATTTCATTATGTTTAATTAACCTTTGTAACATATTGAGCAAAGGATTACATGCAAAAATAGTTATTTACCAATTCGTAAAGTACTTATAAATTATAATAGGTATAATTTATGATGCATAGAATAATTATTCATGATACAAGTATACTAGAACACACTATTTTACATGAAACAAGGTTTTGATTCAAGACAAAACAAGGGTTTGCACCTATCAAATACATGTTCGGAATACTAATTCAAGAACATACTATCAATCAGTTATTTCAGAATGATTGGGTTTTCACATCTAATATATATGTAACGTTTATATACTTTTTATGAGACATTCGATTCAGGTTGTTTAATTCATTTTAGAAAACCAAGGTAAAGCCCTGACATTATAACCAGAATCTCCTGTCCGGGGATCGAAACAAGTTGTGTGTAGATCTATATCGGGAATGAAAACCCCGCACTCAGGCTGCTAGCTGCAGTTAGACATACACGCCAATGAGTGGCAATTGTTATCAACAGTTTAAACGCTCCCAAGGCGTTTGTTTCAGGCGTTCATGTCTTAGTATGGCTATAATAACTCATTAAAAAGATATTAACAACACGTTAGTGTATAAACAACTAAACGTAAGTACATCCTCAAAGTACCAGTTTACAAAATACAAAGTACAATGGTATACTACAGTTTTCAATAACAGCTGGTGAAGCCAAGCACACTCTCAGTTACAAGTATTACAAATACATTGGTTTACAAATAGAATGGTTTTATGGGAATAAAACTACTTTTCACATACCACATAAAATATGGGATTTTCTAGAACATTTTTCATATTCAAAATAAAAAGACACCCATGCAAACATAAAGACTTATGTACTCACTCAACTTATTGTTGATACTCTCTTTTCAAATTACTTGTATTCTCAGGGAAATAATAACATGTACTCCCCGAGCTTTTTGAGAAGATGGAGCCATTATGAGTCTTATCTTCTTCTTTTGTATAACTATTTTGGTTTCAATATGAAATGATTGAACACATATAAATATTATACTTTTAAATACAATGGTTGTTTGTACTTTGATTACTAAGATGCATGTGTTGTGATACTACAAATGAAGTCCTCCATCCCCGGACGTTTCCGCCGTCTGGTTTGGGGGTGTGATAGTCAATGGGCTCACCATCAGGATAATCCTAAACTTTTCTCATTTAATTGTTGTAAAATGAATATTTAGATATCATAAAGGGAGACCTAAATTGGGTCTCTGGTATCGTAAAAATCATGAATTTGATCTTTCTGCTTTTACTGACCGCAACTATTGAGGTTGTGACATTGACAGGAAATCTACAAGTGCTGGATGTCAACTATTAGGAGACAGACTGATCTCATGGCAGTGCAAGAAACAACAAACTGTGTCCACTTCTATAGTTGAGGTTGAATATGTTGCTGCATCTGCTTGTTGTTCTCAGGTTATCTAGATGCAATATCAACTGCTGGATTATGGTTTGAGTTTTCTTGACACTCCTATCTTCTGTGATAATGATGTTGCTATTCAAATTGTTAAAAATCCAGTTCAGAATTTTAAAACCAAGCATATATATATATATTAAAGTTCATTTTATACGAGATTGTTTGGAGAGTAAACTTGTTCATTTGGAACAAAGCCACACTGATAATAATGGGGCCGATTTGTTTACAAAACCTTTTGGAAAAGCTCGTTTTGATGTGCTTGTGAGTTTTGTTAAAATGATTCGTTTTGAAGACTGTCAAATTTTTTTGTACATTTTTATTTTATTTTTGTTTTCGTTAAATTTGTTCATATTTTTCCTTTCTTTTCTATGCATAAATTTAGGGGGAGAATTAAAACCAAACAAAAATCAGAAAAATTAAAAAATTCCAAAAATATGTTTTTTTCTGTTTTTATTTCATTTTCCAAAAAATCAAAAAATCAAAAATATTGTATTGTTTTTTAGCATATTTTAATTTTATTTTTATTTTTGGTTATTTTTATTTTTATTTCTAAAATTTATTTGTCTTGAAACATGGATGAGCAAGGAGAAGAGACCTGGAAAGGAATTGATGGACATTAGACTTCACACTACTTTCACATGAAATTGAAGGCATGAAACTATACAAACTGTCAGTTAGGCAGTTTCTTTCTAAGAATTGTCATATTTAAGGAATTGAAAGTTTGAAACTCTACAAATTGTCAAAATTGGTCTAGTCAGTTATCTTTACCTAAGAGTTGTCATGGCACCAGTGCGATTCACCCAACCAGGAAATAGATATCGTTGAACATCATGCCTAGGGTCTTGACATTTTTTTGTCATGCAAAACTATGGAGACTCAAATGTATTCTCGGATAAATTCTCCGCAGGTAAGGAATGAACGTTCAGTGAGAGTAGGGCGTTGCACCTCGCAAGGCACGATTATCGCTGAATGTCCCGCCAAAGGGCCTTGACCTCGCATCATGCTAAACTGTAGATATATGTCTTCGGATACATATGTCGCAGGAATGGTTTTGTGAGCTATTCCTGATTAACTCTCACTGACACTAGAATTGTACACTCAACTGATATTCAGAAACCATTGAACGTCTCTCCAAGGGCCAAGTTAACTTGTTAAATTGAAAAACTGTATTGAGATCTTTGATCGAGGATATACAGGGGCTAACATCAAAAATAGCCATGAGTAGTTCTCCGATACTCAACAAATCACAGTGCGTTCCTCCGTGTTCACACAAATATTGCAAGTAGTCTCCATTTGAGCCAAGGTTGGGTCATTGAATAACTATGGTGAGAAGGGTCTTTATGACTCTATGATCCACATGGACTTTTAGTCATGGTTACTTTTAAAGACACATTTGTGATCGATGAAGAATATTCATTCGAAGGAACAAGAAGTGAATATTATTCTTCAACACACAAACTTTCAACCCTAGAAGTAAGGTGAAGTTGTATTTAAAGTTATAAGACGAATTGCATTGAAGCCTCCACAATTAATTTTCTACTGTCTATGAACCTACTGAAGTGATCCAGAAGAATCGGTCTCTCTATAATTATCTCTGAAACATTTAAAAGCTGAAAGTGCTGATTTTCAAGAACCCATTCAAGATGCCTCTATACCCAATATGCGTTAAAAGTCAAATTTATAAAGGAAGTTCAACTATTCAAGATGAATTCATTCATGCAGAAATTCATATGTTCATCTTGAAGTCGTGAAGAAATCAAAGATAAAAGCTGACAGTCAAGAACAAAGAGAAGATTGAAAAGAAAAGAAAGCCATAAACTAAGGCAGAGATTGTTAGGACATGATTTTTGGTTTATACTTTACTTTACTTAGATTTTAGATTTCTCGGTCTAGGACCGAAAATACCATGAATTCGGTGGTGCTTGGACCGAAATCATTATGTGATGTCGGTTGGGCTTTGGGTTGGGCCTTTATAATTAGGTCTAGGTATATATATTGTATTGATTCAGCCGTGTTTAGGGTTGGTCATTCTAGTTGTTGATTTTCAATTTCTATGATAGACAAAGAGAACCGAGAGACATAGAGAGTCTTATGTACTAGATTATTGATTAATGTTGTGTTCATTGAAGATTCAGCATCGTGTTCTTATTTCATATTTACTATTTGTGTCGTTCACTTGATTGGGATTCTGCACCAATCTAGTGATTTGGATTGATATCTAGATCGTGGTTTTTCAAAAAATTAATTCATTTGATGTTCCGGAATCCTTGAATTAAAATCTATTTAATGGCACTTTTGGAAAATTTTCACGATACATGGATCCCGATACACTAAATATAGGTTTGTTTTGGGCATGTAATGGATAGATGACCTCATTGTAGGACCCACCAAGCCCCATTATACAATAAATCTGACTTTGGACTCCCTTCCCTCTTGCTTCCCTCCCAAGTGACCAGCAACCCTTCTCCTTTCCCTACTTCTTCTTTGAGTGAAAGCCTCCCTAAAGAGTACAAGCATGGTGATTGAAATATGGAGCTTCTCCTCCATTAGTGTATACCCTTACATTATAAATAGGGACTTGTACCATATCTTAATGCACTCACAATCTCAGCTCCTCCCTTAAATCTCAATCTTTCTCTCTAAAATGCCCCTCTATCTCTCTCACGATTGCAAACACACAAACACCACACACCAAAATTCCTACACACTAACCCACCACCCAAACACCTCTTTATAATCCCCTTTGATCATCAACACACCTCAACCCCTACCCCCATTGTTTCCAGGTCAAAAGGAGGAAGAACCAGAGGCAAAACAAACATAGAACCACCCCACTGCCACCACCGAGCACTCCATTGCCACCCTTTCTATTCCACCGGAAAACCACCTCCACTACCTTCGCTTGTAGTTATGTGTTGTTTAGAACCTCTCCCCCACCCTCCATTTGTCTACATACTCGCCAGAAATCCAGGAAAAATCCGACAACAAGAGGCTGTTGGACTTCCTTCGTCATCATCACACACCACCGCCGGTTGCCTTTCACCTCCTTCTGCCACCCATTTCCACTTTAAGTGACCTCCCAAACACCCCTTTAAATTGTTGGTATCGATTTCGTTGATCGATCGTTACCACTGGATCAATTTCCTTTTTTTTGTTCCTCGTTTCTTCGTGTGGATGGCCATCAGATACACAGGAGCTATAAACCTCCTATGTGAATCAAGTGTCACTGTGCAAAAATGGTTTTCAAAATAAATAAAATGTCCAAATTTCATAAATACTTTACAAAAATACTCTAAAGCCTTTAAAATTCCATTAAAAATGTTTAAAACCTACCCTCCTTCGAAAATGCTCTTAAAAATAGAATCTAAACATGTATACTTCAATTGCAATTATTTAAATTACCCCCCTCATTGTTATTTATTATCAAAATAAGTCCAATACTTTAATAAAAAGTTTAATAAAAAAAATTATATTGATTTAATTTAGATTAAATAAACCTTAAATTTAATAAATTTATAAAAATTATTAAATAATTTATTATTTAAATGAATTATGAATTAACAAAACTTGGGAAATTATTCAATAATTCGTTATACTTTGTCAAAATACCAAATCACTCCTAAATATTAATTTATATCGAAATTTTCTAGGAAATCGAATTAATCACGGAGATTACGACTTCACAACAACACATCCCGGTTTTCAAAACGACTCGATAACCACTCGTTATGGTGAGTGTTATGGCCCCTCTTTTGTATTTACTTATTTTAGGGGAGAATACATGTACTAAGTATTATAAACGTACAAAAATAATATTACAATACGTTTTAACTACTTATGGTACGGGGAATCTGATTTGAAGGGCCGCATAGGATTGTTGGATTTCACGACGGCTTAATTGCCAAAATAGTTCTACCCTTTGGTGTTTCTTGTCTGGCCCTTGTCCGTGTATAGTAGTTGAAAAATATTGTTTAACATTTATATAATAAGTAATCAATGTCATTTTAAACCTCAATATCCTAATGTGTTATGTTGCTAGAATAATACAACTATTGAAATAACGTATGGCATTATACAATAGAGTTTATAAAAGAAACACACATCGAACTTAAATTGAAGATATGAACTAAGTGCTTCGTTATAAAAGTTAGTGCCTTATACTTTACTCACATATCAATCATACTCGGCTTTTATAAACTTGATGTGATGAAATTCATTATGCATAGAACTTACCCACAATTAAGTTAGGGTTAAGAGTTATTCAAAAACTTTTTAGCTAAGGGCTTTTTAGTGAGACATTATTCATTAGCTAAGTCTAAACACTTAGCATACCCACACTACTATAACCGTTAATATTCATAGCGAGATACATATGTATAGATCTATACGGGGTTGACATCCTCACTTGCGGATGCTAGCTACAACCTCGACTAATCAATTGAAGCGGGTGATAGGTGTCTACAATTTTTACTACAACGTCCAATGAAGAATTATGGTCAAGTAAACTCAAGTCACATAGATCAGTTATAGGACTCACTATAAACATTAACTCGAATATCACTCTCTCTCTCTCTCTCTTTCTTTCTTTCTCTCTCTCCCTCTCTCTCTTACTACAACTTCTAAACTTGGTTGGTTTCAAAAGTCATTTTAAGCATGAAATTACTTATGTCATGACACTTCTTGGATTTTTCAAATCTTATTTAAATATGGTTTATTTATAAGAAAATACATTTTGAAAAGCTTTTAAGAGTATTATTACTCTGGCTAGCAAAAAACATGCGACTCTCACCAACCTTGTGTTGACCCTCAAACAACGTGTATTCTTAGGAAATCAGTGTTGGATTAGGTGTCTAAGCCCATCACTATAAATGGTATATACTTGAATTGATAGTAGTACATTCCTTCTAGGTTGCCTTCATACTAGCAAATAGATAGGATGACCTATTGAGAAAGAGGAAGAATTTATTATTTGATTAATAAATTGAAATGAACAATTTATTAATGTATTATGGAAATAATATATTAATTGGAAGTAATATTATTTAACTAATAGTTAATCAGAATTTAATTGGAATTAGTTTTGGGATTAATTGAATTAAGTAAAAGTGTAGGGTGTTTGGCAATTTGTTGATAGTTGAGAAAATAAGCTCTAGAACATCCCTAAAGAGGCTTGGACGAAAACTTCTAGGAAGGACCTAGAATTTTCGTCCAACGACTATTGGATGGAAGGTTGTGGGCTGCTTGGTCATTAAGCTAAGGAATTAGGGTTTTCCCCTAAAATCGTAGCTTTGGCTCTAAGTCACCTCACTATATAACGAGCCTCACCCTTGGTATTTTCGGCTACATGAAACCCTAAGAAGAGTGGCTGAAAATTGAAGCTTCCTCCTCCTCTCTCATATCTCGTTCTCTTGCTAAGTGTGTTTGTGATTAATTAGAGGTGTTACACTTGTGACACTTGGTCTCAAGGTTCAACGTCTACAAGTTTTTTTATTGTTATTACTACATAACAATCAAAGGTATGTATCATAACCCTGTGTAATTTTTGATTGTTTACTAGAGATCTATGTTTTACACATTGTTGTTCATATTGTATGTTCAATTAGAGAAGACATTGATCTTATTAGGGTTGCATGCACACATAAGATTGTATGTTATGTTGAAAACCCATCAATCAGTAATCAAGCAAATTTATTTGACGGATAATCAGGGATCTCAGACAATTTAGTTTACTAATTTTTATTATGTTCGCCTACCTGTTTAAGGCAATTCATATATTATATTATTATCTATAAGAACCATGTATTCAAACATCAGGATGGAATATAAATGTTGTTTTATTTATTGTTGTACTGGTGATATATATTTAGTTTATCTGTAATCCATGAACTTAGTCTTGCATCCTGACATATTCCGCCGCCTTTGGACGGGGATGTGACAATGAGGGTATTTGGTTATCTTCATCTGGTTGCCACAGATGTTGCAAGGAGGGGGCATTACGCCAAGGACTACTGTCAGCAGGCTCCAGTACCAAGCACTAGGATGTGCTACTGCTAAAACGGTCGAGGCTCTAACACCGGCTACTCTAAAAATCACTGATGGGAGCCAAGGTAGGGCGGAGACCCCAAGGGATTGAGGTCGTGCTTTTCAGCTCATGACAGAGGAGATCGGGGTGGCACTAGACGTTTTTACTGGTATGTTCCTATTTATCATCTTATTGATTATTTTATGGTATGCATTATGTTTACATTTCTGATAAGTACCTTCTTAGTGAGTTCTTTGACTGCTCTTATGTTATTCGACTCGGGCGCGATTCGGTACTTTGTATCTTGATCTTTCAGTAGGGATTTTGATATGCCCCTTAGCGCATTAGAGTGTCCGGTGCGGGTTTTTGTCGCCAACGAGCATGGGATTTCTGCATCTAGAGTTTAATAGGGTTGTATTCTAGAGGTTTTCGGGGTGCTTATCCGATTGATTTGATTCCTATCCCCATGGGGGATGTATGCGTGTTAGTGGGGATGGATTGGCTGAGCTGATTTGGTGTTATGATATATTGTGAGGGTCAACGAGTAGTGGTTCGAACCCCAAGTGGGGGAGAAATGGTCATCTATGGACAGGGTACCAGGGTTCTATCAAGGTTTTGTTCGGCGGCTAGGGCTCGGCAGTATATTCGGCACGGGTGTATGGGTTATCTTGCCTATGTGATTGATACTCAGATTGGGGAGCAGACATCGGTTTCGGATGTGCCAACTGCCAAGTAATTTGCGTATGTGTTTCCGGAGGAGTTACCCGGTGTGCCTCCCGAGAGGCAAGTTGAGTTTAGGATTGAACTTGTGCCAGGTGTGGCTCCAATTGCCAAGGCTCCGTAATCGTTTGGCATCGCCTAAGATGCAGGAGTTATCCTCTCAGCTTTAGGAGCTGTTAGGCAAGTAGTTCATCAGACGAAGTAGTTCGTCGTGGGGAGCACTGATATTGTTCATCAAGAAGAAGGATGGTTCAAACCTGATGTGCATTGATTAATAGGAGTTGAAGAAGTTGATGATGAAGAACCGTTATCCCTTTCTTCTGATTGACGATCTCTTTGACCAGTTTCAGGGTGTATCTTGGTTCTCCAAGATTGATCTGAGTTTGGGGTATCATCAACTGAGGGTTAGAGAGAAGGCAATGAAGAAGACTACATTTCAGACTCGTTATGGGCTTTACGAGTTCATGGTGAAGCCATTTGGGCTCACTAATGTGCCTTCGGTGTTTATGGACTTAATGAATCGAGTATGCATGCGGATGCTCGATTGATCAGTTAATGTTTTTATTGATGATATCTTGGTGAATTCCAAGACCAGAGAGCAGCACGAGGACCACCTTCGAGAGCTTTTGGGAGTGTTGAGGCGAGAACGACTATATGCCAAGTTCTTGAAGTGTGAGTTTTGGTTATGAGAGGTCCAGTTCCTGGGGCATCTTAATAACCGAAACAGGATTTTGGTCAATAAGGTCAAGATTGAGACCGTGATGTAGTGGGAGGTTCCAAAGTATCCATCAGATATCAGGAATTTATTGGGTTTAGCAGGATATTATCGGAGATTTATCTAGGATTTCTCCAGGAGTGTTGTACCCGTCATTCATCTGAAAAGCAAGGGTGTAGATTTCCGATGGGGCCCAGAGCAGCAGATGACATTTGAGACACTACAACAAAGGTTATGCGAGGCCCCAATATTGACCCTTCCGGGGGTGTTGAGGACTTTGTTGTATTTTGTGATGAATCCATTACTAGTTTGGGGCGGTTCTTATACAAAGAGGGCGACTTGTTGCATATACTTCTCAACAACCAACGCCGCATAAGGCACGATATCCTACTCATAACCTGGAGTTGGGGGCAATGGTGTTTTCCCTCGAGATTTGGAGACATTATCTATAAGGGGTCCATTGTACCGTTTACACGGATCACAAGAGTTTGTCATATCTTATGCATCAGCCTAACCTGAACACGAGGCAACGCAGATCGCTGGGCATGGTCAAAGATTATGACTTCGAGATCCTTTACTATCCAGGTAAAGAGAATGTGGTTTCGGATGCTTTGAGTCGCAAGTTGGCTGGATCTTCAGCTGGGGATATGTGTATAAGGATATCCATTGATTCTCCACTTTTGGATTTGAACGACGACCAAGACCCAATCATTGAATAAATTTTGAAAGGTGTGTTTATATGTTACTTTTATGTTAAAAAGATTTTTAAAGGTTGTCTTGTAAAGCTTTTTCAGCAAATGTGACAATTCATTTGGTCAAGAAAATGGTTGTTTTCATTAATGTTCATGTCATATTCTAGAAAATATATCTGCATCTATGTGTCTCTATCATATTAGAAAGCATCAAAAAGAAAATCGTTGTTGATTATTCAAATGAAAGAAATTTTTTATTTAAAATATTTCTCATATGATTGGGTCTTGGTCGTCGTTCAATAACAACATGAGCGAAAGTGTAATGGAAAAAGCATGAGTACTGAAGTTTTGATGAATCATGTAACAATCATCAATGGGTTATATCTTTTCCCATTGCTTCGTATATGGTATGTATGAGAAGTATATGTCAAAGAACATGTTTTACAGTGGCTACAATCCAAGAAATTCCACCTAGATTAAAGTCTATAAGTCTACTACCCTTTCTCTTATTTAATTTTTGTACAAGGTATTCTGAACTACTTTGACAGCTTGGATTTCTGTCTCTTTGTTCTTGATAATGTGGGGTCCATGTCTTGTAAAGCAAATAAGAGACAAACTCTTATTGAAAACAATTTTGAAAAAACAAAGAATGTGTCATGGTTCCATGCATCTGTGTATTAGCTTAAAAAGATAGAAGATTATAGGATGCATCTATGTATGTAACTGTGCTACATCACCTACATTAGACCACCATCTCCATTCAGTCTCATTCACCTGCTTGTATTCTCCCTATCATATGCTTGACATTGTCTTCATTAGTTCATTCCATCTTCACTTCATACGTATCAACGTCATACATGTTGAATTCATATTTAAAATGTGAAGCAAGTCCATATCGAGTCCATTCAATGTAGTTTGTCCACTTACTAGCCTAGTAATCAAATCAAGGTCTTTTTCCATCCTGTCAAGTCACATATGGTAGAGCTTAGGAAAGGTACCCTCAGCCTAAATGATTTATGGTACTAGTGTGACTTTCAGCGTGAAGCTCATGCTAATTTGTATGCTAGCTACCATTAACATCAGATCCTCTAGAGATCACATTGATTACCTTGGCGTAAGTAGGAGGGGATTCTAGTTTGTCGAGTATCTTCTGAGGATCCTGATCTTTCTCTTTGTGTCTCTTATTTCTTCTTCCAAGTATTTCTGTGAGGTATCCTTTGCCTAACAGGTAGCTAATCCCCTTCCTAAGAGTTATGCAATCCTCTGTGATATGACCAAAGTCTTCATGGTATTCAAACCATTTGGATTTGTCTTTCCAAGCAATGGATTTTTCTCCCTTTTCTTGGTCGTCTTGTTGTGTCTCCAAGATCACGCATAGCAAATATTATACCTGAAATATCAATAGAAAAGGAATAGTCAGTAATCTTAGGAAAGTCTTCTTCTTCTCCTTCATCTTCAAGGGCATTAAGCTTATGATGACCAGGTTTGGAATATGGTTTTGACTTTTAGGATCTTTTGGCCGAGGAGTCGGCCTTCCTATTGGGATGATCTTATGATCTAGGTAGGTTGCTCCTCTTTTGGATCTCCTTGTCTTCTTCGAGCCTTATAAACCTTAGTGCTCTGCTCCCAACTTCGTCCATCCTTTTGCATGGAGTCATTACGAGGTCTTCGTAGAAAGGAAAGTCCTTCTTTAAGCCTATTTTAAAGGCTTCAACTTCAGTCGCCATGTCAATGTTGGGGATACTCAAAGCTTCTCTACCAAACCTGTTAACAAAGTCTCTAAGTCGTTCGTTAGGATCCAGAACCACTCGATAGAGATCACTAGTGATCTTCTCGAATGTTCTGCTACAAGAAAATTGATTATTGAAGATGTTAACTAAATGTGCAAATGATGTAATAAAATAAGGAGGAATATTCAACAGCCATTTAAGAGCTCATCCTGTGAGGGTTGAACCAAAGCCCTTGCATAGGAAAACTTCCTTCAAGTGTGTGGGGATGGGAATGATCTCCATTCCTTCTCTGTACTGTACAACGTGATCCTCAGGATCTGTAGTCCTATCAAAAGGCTTCATGTTGGGGGTTTGGAAGCGCTTTGGGACTTCGGTATCAGCTATTTCCAGAACAAATATTAAGATATTGTGGCTTGTACGGATACTTCTGGTATAGGTTGGACCACTCCAGGAACGCTCGAGATCATTCACCTTAATTGTTGAAGTTTCTTAGCCATGATTGGACTTAAACCTGTATCAAGCTTCATAGAGCCAGTGTTAAAATCATTATTGTTAGGGCTAGGACACTCAAAGCATTCAGGATCCTCAAACCTCATCATATATTTAGGATCCTCAACTATGTCAAGATCCCAACTATTACTATTATTATTATTTACTAACATTTATAACGGTTATATTTTGTTCTTAATTTACACATGTGTAGAAATAGTCAAGAAAAGACTTATTCTCAACAGAGAGTCATCTCAACTATGCTAAAGACCCAGAATACCACGTCAAACAACGTTCACAAAGCTGGTCATATAGGATCCTAGGATATCAGACATCTTGTTCGCTAGTTTAGACTATAAATTGACACATGTATCTTGAACATGACACACTCTACCTACTCTTAGCTTACTGTACAAACTTTTTCATTTGTTCTTACTGAAATACTCTCTGTAATCATCATTTTATGTTAATAAAATCATCAAGGCAAGTGATCATTATCACCTTCCAATGTTTTGTGTCGGAGATCCTAGAAAGGATCAAGGGATTTCCTTGTAAACAATCGTGTCATTCTCTTTACCCTTCTCTATTGCACAATTCGAACATCACAACCTCTCACTTAATTTAGTTGATTTAAACTTGTGTAATTTTTTACCAAAACAATTATTATTTACGAAGTTACCAGGATCCTTAGTATTGGCGTAAGGAAGGTATCATTGGGATCCTGGGTCACATGAGCTCGCTTGTTAGGAATTACCCCCAGACAAGAGCGGATGTTGGTACTCAGGATCCTTTATCCCGACGATTTCCGAAAGATCTCGCACTGTCGAAGTTTAGGATCCTAGGTTGTAGGATCGATGGTGCAACTTCTTGAGGTTTGCAGCTCACTACCCTCATTCTTTCCACTTCCTTGAGCACCGTCCCGTTATCCTCTTGTTGTTGAGTCACTTGTTGTTCTAACCTCCTCATCATGGCAAATAGCTCATTGTTGGAGACTATTACTAGAGGGTCATGGGATCCTTGAGTAGTGATTGGAGGAGTGTTTTTCTTCAGTACATCAGGAGTCTTTTTGGGACATCCAGCTGGAGGTGGTGGAAGGGTTTTGGAGGAAATAGGATTAATTGAGGAAGAAGACAGGGTCGATTACGTAGACATGATTTTCCAAAAGGTTTTGAACACCACAGCCCCACGATGGGCGCAAAATTGTTTTAGTAAAAAATTACACAAGTGAAACTCAAACAAATCGTATAGGAGGCTGTGATGTTCAGGGTAAAGCAAGTACAAGATGATGATCAAAGTGACACAAGTTGTTTACAAGGAAAGTCCTTGATCCTTGCTAGGATCTCCGACACAAAATCTTGGGAGGTGATAATTTTCACCTGCCTTGATGATTTTATCAATTAAAATTATTGATTACAAAGATGAATGTGTAAATGTAAATACAAATATGGTAGATGCGCTAACTGTGTCCGTAGTGTGATGAATACAAGTGTTATTTACAGTCTAATGCTAATAACAAGAAGTGATATTTCTGGGATCCTCCGAAATCAGCCTATAGGCGTTATTTGACTTTGTATTCCGATTCTTTTGCCTGGTCAAGATGATTCTTCGTTGAGAATAAGTCTTTAGTTGATTATTTATGCACATGTGAGAAAAATAAAGAAGAATATAATTGTTATAGATGTTAGGAAAATAAATGATAATAATCATGATCCTAATGTTTGTTTAAAGATCATGAGGCTTTAGAAATATTCAGGATCCTAAATGTAACTCTAGGATCCTAGTTCTAACAGGTACCGATGATGACAAGGCGTCACAGTACACACTGGCTCGTGTCAGATTGATAGAGTTTTTTTTAATACTTTGGATTATGTTTCATTTTGATTTTAGAATTTATAAATTACAATGGCTTTTTTAAACACTTTCATCTTGGTGGTTTGTTTCAAAACTTTTTTTCAATAAAAATTATAATTTTGGTTACATTTATGTTGTTTTAAAAAGTTCAAATTTATTGAAAAATTTGGAATGTTACAGAAAGATAAGATAAATGACTTTCCATGTGTTATGTGATGAGAGTGGTGAAACCGTAGAAGTGAGAAGAGAGAAAAGACGATATAAATGTGATGTAACAAGTAGGTTGGAATGGATGAAAAATGTCAATAGCTAGATGTATTTATGACATACAACTTGTTTGATATATGTGTTAAAGTAGAATAATAATGTTTGAAAAATAATTATTCTTTTCGTTAACCATTGTATGACATACAGTTTGTTTGATAATGGTCATGTCCCTATCAAAGAATAACGACTTAAAAGGAGAACATGCTTTCAATTTTTTTTATATTTAGTTATTAATTTTTTTTTGATACTTGATTTAACCGTAAATTATTTAAAATTGTCTATATTTTATCCTGATAATCGTCTACAACCGGCCATAATTATAAAATGTGAACAATTTCAAATAATCCATGTGTAAATCAAACACAAAAAAAAAAAAAAAAATTCAGTAACTAAATGTTAATAAACATGAAAATTTGTTACCCTTTGAAGTTATTATCATTTTTTTTATTGTAACGGTCAATGTAATTATTTTCTAATGGTTGCAAAAAGATTATTATAAAATTTGAGAAATTCATATTTGATTTGTAAAATACGTACTTATTCCCATCAATTACACAAACTATTGTATATGTTGTGATCAAATTATTAAATATAACATGTCCTTATTTACATACATTTACATTTTCATTGGAAATTGTGACTTGAAAGAATAATGAACATTTAATTTTGTTGATATTTATTCACTAAACTCTTTTCTATATTTGATCTATCGATAAATTATTTGAAATTGTTCACATTTTATTTTTATGACTAATTATAGACGGTTTTAAGGTTAAAATATGAACAATTTCAAATAAATCATAAGTAAATCAAACATGTAACTTCAATGACTATTATTTCAAGTCATTATCTCCTATCAAAATGTAAATACCAAGACTTTACGTATCAAAATGTAAATATTGGCATTTTATCGTAACTATTATCAATTATTTTATCAAATAAATAAAATAAAATAGTAATTTGGAGGACTACAACAGTAAAAAAGCATATGAGATTAACCTTAATATTTGAAATAACCCGTTAGCTTTATTTTCAGTATTAACCCATTTAAAACTATAGAAAATATCTAAGCTGAAATTGAGCCAGAACTTGAAGAGCTAATTATTTCATCCATAAGACCATAAGGGAGAAAATACAGCTAGGAGATAATGAAAATGACAAGTCATTTTTTGTTCGGAAGCATAAAGTGTATAACTGTAAGTAAAATAACATGCGAAAACATATAAAAAACAAAAATATTATCCATTACGTATTTATATATTATTATATATTTTTTTTCCATATTTAATGATTTAGTCCCTACTTTTACTGTCGTCAAGCTTCAGGTTTTAAATTTCGTTATGTGACATGCATGTGATAAGATGTGTTAAGAGTACTTTTGGTCATTTATGCATTTGGGTTTTGATTTTCTATGAATATATATGGAATCTTATGAAAAATTTCATTATTTTGAAAACATTAACTATTAAATTATATTTTTTTGATAGAAAAATTTAAAAATCGGTAATTTCTTCACTTTAGCATTTTTGACCTATTTAGTAGGTTATGATGTCAAATCGTTAAATTTTTCAATAATAATTGGGTTTTTCTATAGATTTTATTTAGAATTTATATATAATGTATAAACATATTTTTATTTTTATGTAATTTTATATATTTTTTTACTATTTATGTATTTTTTATGTTTTTTTTTAGTTTTTATATAGTGTTTTTATGTTTATATATATTTTAAATGTATAAACTATTTCTAGCTATATATATGAACTTTTAACTTTTAAGTATTTTGATGTACTTTTATATGTTTTGGTACTTTTTTTCACATAATTATGTAAATTATAAGTGTTTTATATATTTTTATGTATTTTAAATATAGAAAAGTCTAAAATACCCTCCATAGCTATAATAGTTTTGTGCCTAAGAAAAATGTATTTTACTTATGATGCATAACCATACTTATGATGCATGAACCAAGGTTGAAAACCTCAAAAACTTCAAAAGTAATGAGTTCGGAGTTTGGATTTGGATGTTGATCATGTTATTATTTTTTATTTGTCCAAAAACTCTTTAATGATGGAGATTGTCCAACACTCGTTTATACAGATTTATCAGCTTGGAGTTTGGATTTGAATGTGATCACGTTATTATTTATGAATTTTCCAAAAACTCTGTAAGAATTTTCTTGCAATATTGCTTATTCTCTAAGGTCTCGTTTGATAGACATCGTTCTAGGTCCAAACAGATTTTTATAGATGAATGGACTGGAAAGATTATTTGATTTGCAAAAAAAAAAAAATAGGCCTTTCCCGGAAAGATATATCTTTTGTAGAAAACTACAAAACCATATATTTCTGGCTGAATGGGCCAGAAAGATAATTGTGCCCCAAACTTCGTCTCTTTCATTCCTAGATTATTAATTTTTTTAAAATAATTTTTATTAGATTATTACTTTTTTACTGGATTATTATATATTAAAATATTATTTATAATATATAATATTTATATATTATTAAATATTATATTATTGTATTATTAATTTCTTTTAGTTAAATTTTTTGAATTCATTTTAATTGGATTAATTCTTGTTTTGGATAACACCACCACCATCCTAATTTATTTTAAAAAATCTTATACATCTCATTACTATCGGACATAAATTGGGTCAGAAATCTCATGTTGGGTTATAAAAAAAACCTAAAATGGCTAGGAAAATAACAGCGTAACATCAAGTTGAAAAACAATAAACTAAAGTAATCGACATTCTATTTTGATTTTAATTGATTTGTGTTTAATTACTTTGTATAACAATTTATATTTGGATTTTTAAATGAGTATTGTGTAATTTTGATTTTATATGATAATTTGTATGTTTTTATAATTTTTTCACCATTCAACACAGTCAGTTAGATTTACAATCAAGCAACATGGTTTTTTCCTAGTCCGAAAACTTTCTTATACAACACTTTCCCAGACAGTATTTTCCCAGACAACAACTATCAAACGGGACCTTAGTGAGTTTTCCCCAAAATACCTGATACCATATATACATATCAACTCGAAGTTGTACGAGTCTATTTCTCCCCGAGGTCTATTTCACTCCCGAGTCAAATTCAACTCAACCAGTGTTTTTCAACCGAACATGTCTATTTCACCCCTGATTCTATTTCAACTCAATCGGTGTTTTTCAACTGAACGGGTCCTTTTCACCCCCGGTCTATTTCACCCTACATACATATATCCTACATGCATATAAGCAAGAGTCACAAAGACAACAAGTACATAATGAACAAGTATATTTCACCCTCGGGTCTATTTCACCCCACATACATAAGCATACAGTCATACAACAAGGGTCAAAAAGACTACTGGCTTCCTACACACATAATCTAATGGGTCTGAATTGGTGGTTTTGACCCACGAGTACAATGAAGAGACTCACCTTAATTGGTCAATGAATAGATCTTACACACGAGCCGGTGGTGCTGAAGTCCCTCCCACTAAACATATCCAAAAACTAAACCCTAATTAGAAATTAGGATAAATCCCCAACCTAGCGAGTCCAAATACTAAAATAAATTCTTATTTTGGCAAAACACCATTTTGCCCCTCTAAGTCCTCAACCCTCACAGTTAACCAAAATTCAAACTGGACAAACAGTCAACGGTCAAGCCATCCTTTAGCTGAACCTCATGTCGTGACCAGCTTATGGTCACATCGTGAAAACCGGTTTCCCCCGGACCCTAACCCAGTCATGAGTCAACTTAGCTCGGCTTCAACCCTAAATGATATGGATCATTTTCACTTCATGAGGATCATTTCCTCACGTCGTGACCCCCAAACTGTCATGTCCCGAGTTATGCACAATAGACATCTTAATGCATTCAACCCTAATTCTTTCACTCGTGCATTCCAACTTTCTAGAAGGTTATATAAATCCAAAATAAACTTAAAAATTGGTGCTTTATGGACATGTACGCCAACAAATGTCTAGATCTCATATTGGGCCAAAATGTAGAAACGATGACTAAAGTTCTTATGTAAGCATTCAAAAATCAACCATCTACTAGATCTGAACTTATATCACTCATGGGATCCTTAGAACCTATAAAGTTGTCAACTTTATGGTTTCTTTCATTCATGCTTGCTCAAACATAGAGAAAATGGGACAAAACCCAGATCTAGCAATATTCAACAATAAAGGTTAAAGATTTGACACTTACAGGGATCCCAAACAAGAACAATATGATGATGATGATGTTCCCTTGCTAGATGCACAACTAGAACACCTAATTCTTCTCTTCAAACTACCAAAAACACGAAAGTGAGCTCTAAAATGCAGTAGAGGAATTAGGGTTTTCTCTTTCTAGTTTGGAGGTGATGAGAGCTGAGGGTTAAGGAAATCCTAGACCCTCACTTCCTTCAAATAGGTCAAAATCCCAAAATTAGGGTTTCATTAAATCAATCCTCACACCGGGACACCTATAGTGTCATGTCATGACATCTATAGTGTCACGTTGTGACACCTTAATGATACAAACCGCATAATATGGCTATGTCACGATGTAAGGGTGCTACTTCCCGTTGTGACTAGTCCCAAATCCGAAAATTGTTTAATTTTTCAAACCTCAATGATCCGGATGTCATAATATGAGATGCTAACACTTCTTCCTTTATAGTCGTCTTTCCGATGCTAGGTATATTGAAACGAGTAACTTCTTTTATGAGCATTCATTTCAAAAGATCTTCATATCATCTTTTATGATTCTCCTAAAATAACTGCACATTTCATTTTGACTGATTCTTCTTTGAATATTTCGTTTTCAGTTATCATTTTTCCTATTCTATCCTATAACATGCTTCTGCAATTAATTATGAAAGTTAATTCTAGTCTGAAACTATACTCTATGATACAAGGATTAAACCATCCAATGTTGACGAGTCACTTACTGTCAATGAGTCACTCTGATTTCACCTTAGCGCGATTAAGATATCCTATTTCTTTCCTACAAGTCTTCTTTAAAGAACTTGACATCTCACTGTGAAATATCACACACTGATGAAAGTTTGACCTTCTGTGTTTCTGTTTAGTGTAACATCCTCATTTCTGAGGCATAACATTTCTATATGCAAGTATGAGTTTGCTTGGGTGACTCGACGAGTTGGTGCCTTAACTCGTCGAGTAGGGTCGCGAGTTGGTGACATGTTAAATGGATGGACTTGACGAGTCGGGTATCTGACTCGCCGAGTCAGTGCTGCGGAGGAAAACCCTAATTGTCTGGGTTTGTGACCTATTTAAAGGCTCTTATGGCCTTCATTTGCGGCCACACTTTCCCTTGAGAGACCCTATCTGATCCAGAGAGCATTGAGAGAAGTATGGGGCTAATTTCATCATCTTGGTTCATTCTTGCAAGGAAGAAGGAAGTTGTTCAAGCAAGATTGACTTGAGGGGCTCAGATATGCTACTATTCCATTTAAAGCTATTGTTTATGGTATAAATCTACACGTACTTTCGTATGGTTAGTAGTTCTCATGAATTTAGGGTTTCTTCACCCTCTTTTAAGTTGAGTTATGAAGTATGTGAAGTCCTTTTGAGGCTTAGACATCAGATCTGGACCTTGAGAGGTCCAGCGAGTCCCATGATTTCAACTTTATGCAGTCACATAAGAATATTGAGCCTTAAATATCATTAAGAGGGTCATTTTGTCAAATAGAGCTAAATATGTGATACATGAGCATAAAGGTTGGACCTTTATGTGACTTTTCAGTATTAGGAGGTTAGATCTATGAGTTAGAGTTATAGATCTGACCTCAGGTGGCTGGATGGGAAATCCGATGGAGCTGAGTCGTCGAGTTCATGGGATGACTCGACGAGTCGTAGCGGGTTTGTCTGAGTAGCCTTGTCCCAGTGTTAACTCACCGAGTTGGGAGTCAACTCAGAGAGCTGAGTGAGTTCTAGGAGGAATTCAGAAGATGTGAGGGGACTCGACAAGTCGCAAGGGTGCACTCGACGAGTTGGGTCAAATATGGACTGTTGAATCGAGTTTGACTTCTGTTGACTTTGGGGTTTTGGTCAACATAAGTAATAGAGACCTTGGAGGGGTAAAATGGTATTTTACCCACTTCAAAGAGTTAGAAAGAGAAAGAATCGCCTTCGGTTATCTGAGTCGTGAAAAGAGTATTAATTAGAGATATTCATCCTTTGTGTTAGGAGGAGGCTAGTTCGAGATCCGAGCGCAAGGTTATTTTCTCACCTACTAGCCTGGGTGAGTCTTATCACTATACTTTATCTAGAGTGGTAATTATGTGTGACCAGAGGGTCTTATGTGCTTTCTTGAATTATGCATTTTGTCTGTGTGATTTTATGCTATGTGCTATATAGACCGGACCGGAGGGTCCAACGAACTATATATGAGGCCGGAAGGCTCTCAACCAGACCAGACCGGAGGGTCCAACGAGCTAGACCAGACCGGAGGGTCCAACGAGCTATGACCGGACCGGAGGGTCCAACGAGGTATGGGACTGGAGGGTTACACTGAGACATATTGACCGGATGGTCTTACAGAGCTATAGCCTCGAGTAGTTAATTACTTGTGCGTGGTATTTTGGGGAACTCACTAAGCTTCATGCTTACCGTGTTATGTGTTATGTGTTATGTGTTTCAGGTTTTCTCAGATCGCGGGACAACACCGGCTTGATTGTACACACCAGAGAAAGAATTACGTTTCGAGGATCCTGGATTATTAACTGATTAAACTCAAAGTTATGTTATGTAACTAAATGGATGATGTTTTCTAAAATGTCTTATGAAGATTATATGATTAAAAATGAAAAATTGATTTGAAAATTCACGTCGTTACAAGTTGGTATCAGAGCCTTGGTTTGAGGGATTCGGATGCACCTTCGGGTAAATCTGGACTCAAACTGAGGATTTGAGAAAAAATTTCAAAGAAATGATTTTCTAAAACGAGCAAGAGTTTCTGAGAGAAAACGAGAAGGAGCAATGTGTACAATCAGCCAGAGTCGAACGATGATTTCCCTAAATACCCTATTTTTTGTTATGAGATATTTTGTGATATTCTGCATTATAGAGGATAGGCTAGGTATTTCATATTTTAGGACTAGAGTGGCCTGATTTATGATGCCTTAGCCTTGGAGTTGCTGTTATCGGTGATGTGCTATCAAGTATGTCCTGAGTAAGAGTATCCAGCAGGAATATTGCAGAGACAGAGTTTCGAGTAGAGGAGTAATCTAGGAGAGACACCTAGATAAGCATTGGAGGAGCCTACTGAGAGATTAGTTAGATGCCCACGTGGGGTAGAGTTGACTGAGTTTGGTGACACCTATTGAGTATGAGTAGAGCAATAGAGTTGTAACCTAGTGTGGGTTTTACGTGTTTATTTAATGCCCGAATGCTGCTTGCTTCGTGCTTTGTGGAACTCCCGATGATGGGAGTCAGCTACCAAGTGAATGTGACAATATTCAGGAGGTAAATTACTGGCATCATAGGAGTTTTTCAGCAGGTGATGGCGGAGAAGTGTGAGAACCTAGGAAGAGCCTAGGGAGTGACCTTAGTCAGATGAGTACGCGGGCAGAGTAGAGTATTTCGTTGAGGAGCGAGCATGCGTGATAGGACCGGTGATCGAGAAGGGTGAGCAGCTACTTAGAAACTCTGGGATGGTACGTGTAGAAAGTATGGGTAGACGTGGCAAGTAGTATCGGCCCGTACTACCGAAAGCAGAGGACCCATACTTGAAACAGGGGGTATTCCGGAGGTTCTAAGTAGCAGATTGAGAAGTGATGTCATGGTTCAAGTACCATGCTAAGTAGCAGATTGAGAAGTGATGTCGTGGTTCGAGTACCATGATATGTAGTAGATTGAGAAGTGATGTAATGGTTCGAGTACCATGATTCGTAGAAGATAATGTTTGTGTTTTTCCAGTGATTCCGTCGCGATCGATTAGGTGGAGATCGGATGCGATAGAGTATGAGGCCAGAGGGCCATGTTGAACGACTTTCCGCGAAGCATCCCTTGTGAGGGAATACGAGATGATTCCAAGGTATTTTTTTCTGTGAGATGTCATATGAAGTCACAAGACTCAAGGATGAGTAGAGATGGCGTTTATGGAGTATTGCGAACTGATTTGAGCAATCAGCCAATAGTGGAGATGTCACCTTCTGTGACCTGAGTGGTGCTATTTCCGTTTCCTATGGGAAAACATAAGAGGTGTTGAGATTTCGGTTTCTGAGCTTGGGGGTAAACCCTGAGGGTTAGCATTGATGGCGATTTTCAACCATAGTATTTGGGCAATATGTCTGCCACGAGGTAACGATATAGCATGAGCAGATTGTCAGTGGGGACTGAGATAGTCAAGGACAAAGATGCACTCTATTGAGTATAGTAGGGCATGTATTAGCTGCAACGTCGGACGATCAAGAGGAGTGTATTGGGGCAGTGGCTCTTATTGTCTATGATGGGTATCGAGTGTGGTAATGGGGTCTCCGCTCATATGATAATTTGTGTGATGGAGCGTTGGTTGAGGAGTCGATGATGAGGAGTATGATAGTTCATTATTTCCAGACTAAGAGTCAGGGTTACTACTGGACAGTTGAGATTTCCGGTAATGGGATGGTGTGAGATTCTGAATAACTAGAGGCAATCATGATGGGAAGTTTCCGAGGAGTACATCTAAGATTCGGGGTATTAGGAATTGCTTGATCTCTAGCGGGGAGATCATCGAGCGTTGCGCGACACCTTCCAAGGGTAGGTGCGATCTTACTGGTAGAAACAGTCTGTGGGATAGATTGTTAAAGCGCCAATCGGTGTTGGGTCAAACCCTAAGTGGGGGAGAACCTCGTATTTTATTGAAGGGATCCGAGATTTGTTCAAGAGCGGTTGGAGAACTGGATATAGAGACCTGTGGAACGGATTCATGAGACCAGGATTATTGGTGGCCGAGGTGATGTGCAAAGCAAGGTAATGCAAGTTGTGCGTGTTCGTGAAAGGATAAGTGACTCCACGGCAGGTGGCTATTGGTCGAAGACCTTGTGGTGGTTATGAATTCTTCAAGGTTATGATGGTAAATTCGAGGGGGTTGACCCGTAAGGTTAGTTCGCCGATTGAGAATTTTTGGTGCAATGTATGGGCTGGTATTTGCAGTTGGGAAGGGAAAACGTTTATCAGGCAACCAACTTCCAGGTCATTATGAGTATGCTTGCATGAGTTATGAGCATTATAGGATGGAGTTTCGGATTGTCGTCAACATTTTCTGAGTCATTGACCATTTCTCCATGTTTCATTAATATTCCGAAATTTCAGGTTGTATGACAGGAAGATTAGTGGTGAAAGGAATTCTACTGGGATGCGTTGCGCATCAGAGTATGATGTCATAAATAGGAAATCAGTGGCTAAGGCAAGACATTGTGAGGTTCTGTGATGGTGTACTGAGGTATCCGAGTTTAATGCCTTGAATTTTAGATTATTTTGGGTTTTGAGTTTGAGACACCAAGTGGTGTATCATGTATCTATGGTTCCAGTGGCAGCCCTTCGGCTAATGGCAGCAAGTGAGATTAATTAAGAAAAACGATTTCAGCGAGAGGTTGTTGTGATGCTGCGAGGAGCCGTAGTACCCACTAGTCAGCGAGAGGTTGTTGTGATGCTACGGGGAGCCGTAGTACTCACTAGTCAGCAAGAGGTTGTTGTGATGCCACGGGGAGCCGTAGTACTCACTAGTCAGCGAGAGGTTGTTGTGATGCTGCGAGGAGTCGTAGTACTCACTAGTCAGCGAGAGGTTGTTGTGATGCTACGCGGAACTGTAGTACTCACTAGTCAGCAAGAGGTTGTTGTGATGCTGTGGGGAGCCGCAACACTTACTAGTCATCTAGAGGTTGTTGTGATGCTACGGGGATCCGTAGCACTCACTGGTCAGTGAGAGGTTGTTGTGATGCTACGGGGAGCTGTAGTACTCACTAGTCAACGAGAGGGTGTTGTGATACTGCGGGGAGCCGTAGTACTCACTAGTCAGCGAGAGATTGTTGTGATGAAGTACTCTCTGATCATATCATGAAGCAGAAGAGTTTTAGGCTTTGGTAACCCTAATATTTGAGTTTTTGGGAGCCTAGTGGTCGAACCAGCGGCGAGACTGGGGTCTCCATATTTGTCAGGAATCATTATATTCTAAATTGAGTTGTGGTTGTTGCAACCTAAGGGAAGTGGAGAAGAGGTATACGCGCGGGTTGCGGTTCATGAGTCATGAGTTGATTTCTTCATTAGGACAAGTGGTTCCAACTCTGGATCAGACCAAACTCTCGAGTTTGAGTTTGGCTCTAGCGGTGCATTGGGTAGGCGAGATGAGATTCTGGATTTTGAGGTGGGTTCCATGTTGAGGGGTATTGTTTGGTATCTGATGTCTTAGACCTATGTAGATCAGTACTCGGGTATGGGAGGTACCGCGAGATGCATGGAACTATGAGCAGTAGACGATGGAGGTCGGGGTTGAGTCGATTTTCAGTTGGCATTGTAGTATTCGTTTGGGGTAAAGATAACTTCGTGACTTGTGTGTCACAATGGACCGAGATAGTTGTTGTGAGAAGGAAGGCGGCAAGATGTGTTGGGGCATGTAGTGGGTGACCTTTGGAGGTCCAACTATGGTGTTGAGAGTAGACCAGGTGCTAAATGTTAAAAAGAGACATCTCGAGGAAAGTGAAGGATTATGATTTTTAGATGTATGAGGACTTCTGAGTGAGCATGATTATTTTTGTTCTTGTGTCAGAGAACAGGGTGTTGAATGTTTATTGTTCGGATGGGTTCTGTTAGTAGTTCAGTGGATGAGCCCTGGTGGGAGGTGAACCCAATCGTTCCTTGGGGCGTGATTCAGATCATTTTGTACATTTGGTATGAGTAATCGGTAGCCGATTGTCGGATTTTGTCTTATGAGAATCATAGGAGCAGTGAGTTATCAGAGTTTGATGATTCGAGGAGCAAATAACATGGTGATAGCTTGAGTGGGCGGTCTGGCAGCGGGCCAGGCCACTAGAGTTCCAGATTTTTGGAAGGTCAGAAAGGGGTATCTTAGTGGCAGTAGGGTTATTTCTGTTCCAGACTTGGAAAATTCTGTGTGGATTCAGGTGTCCATGGACAAAGAATCGGTGTGGTATGAGATCCTTTCATTAGTTCCTTTCAGGTTGTTGGATTCAATCTTTGTGTAGTTAAGGAGTGATTTCCAAAGCATAACATTTCTAAATGCAAGTATGAGTTTGCTTGGGTGAGTCGACGAGTTGGTGCCTCAACTCCTCTAGTAGGGTCGCGAGTTGGTGACGTGTTAAATGGATGGACTCAATGAGTCGGGTATCTGACTCGCCGAGTCAGCGCTGCGGAGGAAAACCTTAATTGTCCGGGTTTGTGACCTATTTAAAGGCCACACTTTCCCTTGAGAGACCCTATCTGATCAAAAGAGCATAGAGAGAAGGAGGGGGCTAATTTCATCATCTTGGTGCATTCTTGCAAGGAAGAAGGAGGTTGTTCAAGCAAGATCGACTTGAGGGGCTCAGATATGCTGCTATTTCATTCAAAGCTGTTGTTTAAGGTATAAATCTACACCTACTTTCGTATGGTTAGTAAATCTCATGACTTTAGGGTTTCTTCACCCTATTTTAAGTTTAGTTATCAAGTATGTGAAGTCCCTTTGAGGCTTGGACATCAGA
The DNA here is from genome assembly GCF_002870075.4 of Lactuca sativa. Lineage (NCBI taxonomy): Eukaryota > Viridiplantae > Streptophyta > Magnoliopsida > Asterales > Asteraceae > Lactuca > Lactuca sativa. The sequence continues at coordinate 177,535,413 of NC_056626.2, read as the reverse complement.
TATGGACCTTGAGAGGTCCAGAGAGTCCCACGATCCCAGCTTTATGCAGTCACATAAGAATATTGAGCGTTAAACATCATTAAGAGGGTCATTTTGTCAAATAGAGCTAAATATGTGATGCATGAGCATAAAGGTTGGACCTTTATGTGACTTTTGAGTATTAGGAGGTTAGATCTATGAGTTAGAGTTACAGATCTGACCTCAGGTGGCTGAATGGGAAATCTGATGGAGCCGACTCGCCGAGTTCATGGGATGACTCGACGAGTTTTAGCGGGTTTGTCTGAGTAGCCTTGTCCCAGTGTTGACTCACCAAGTTGGGAGTCAACTCAGTGAGCTAAGTGAGTTCTAGGAAGAATTCAAAAGATGCGAGGGGACTCAACGAGTCGCAAGGGTGCACTCGACGAGTTGGCTCAAATATGGACTGTTGACTCGAGTTTGACTTCTGTTGACTTTGGGTTTTTGGTTAACATAAGTAATAGAGACCTTGGAGGGGTAAAATTGTCTTTTACCCACTTCAAAGAGTTAGAAAGAGAAAGAATCGCCTTCAGTTATCTGAGTCGTGAAAAGAGTATTAATTAGAGATATTCATCCTTTGTGTTAGGAGGAGGCTAGTTCGAGATCCGAGCACGAGGTTATTTGCTCACCTGCTAGCCGAGGTGAGTCTTCTCACTATACTTTATCTAGAGTGGTAATTATGTGTGACCAGATGGTCTTATGTGCTTTCTTGAATTATGCATTTTGTCTGTGTGATTTTATGCTATGTGTTATATAGACCGGACCGGAGGGTCCAACGAACTATATATGAGGCCGGAAGGCTCTCAACTAGACCAGACCGGAGGGTCCAACGAGCTAGACCGGACCGGAGGGTCCAACGAGCTATGACCGGACCAGAGGGTCCAACGAGCTATGGGACTGGAGGGTTCCACTAAGACATATTGACTGGATGGTCTTACAGAGCTATAGCCTCGAGTAGCTAATTACTTGTGCGTTGTATTTTGGGGAACTCACTAAGCTTCATGCTTACCGTGTTATGTGTTATGTGTTTCAAGTTTTCTCAGATCGTGGGATGGCAGCGACTTGATTGTACACACCAGAGAAAGAATTACGTTTCGAGGATCCTGGATTATTAACTAATTAAACTCAGAGTTATGTTATGTAACTAAATGAACGATGTTTTCTTAAATGTGTTATGAAGATTATATGATTAAAAATGAAAAATTGTTTTGAAAGTTCACGTCATTACATTTAGACTATGTAACATAGTTTATCACACGCACCAACCCATTCTTACCCTACTTTCTTCTTTAAAGTCTGCAACTGTACTTTATCATGTACCGTGATGTGTTACCTGCACTTACCCATTCTTGCCATATATTCTTCTATAAAAGAAGTTACGATTCACTGTATTTACGATAAACTGATAAAACTTCGACACACTATTCCGATGGATGCACCTAACCACCAAAGTGTATTACATGCATCACTGCTTTATTTTACCTATTCTTCTAATAAAAGAAGTTTATCACTTAGCGTAACAATCTATACATTGATGAGACTTCACAATACTATGTCAATGATGTTGTAACACCCCGACTCCCGTGTATATTTTTAAAAGCTTTATATTTAGTTTGTTGAAGGAATTTGATGAGTTGGAGGCCCTAACTCGTTGTGTCGAACCTAGTCAGCTCGCGTGAATTATGACTTCTACTTGATGAGTCGGAGGACCCAGACTCGACGAGTAGAGGATGTGCATGGAAACCCTAAATTTTTGGGTTTTGCACCCTATTTAAAGAACTTATGGGCCGTTTCTAGCCTCCCTCATCGTCATTACAGCCAAAGGAAACCCTAGATCGAGTCCTAACCCCCCCCCCCCTTGTGTGTGTTGAGAGCTTGAAAGGGTTATTTGTTGATTTTGGAAGGGAAACTTGAAGAGTGAGAAGCTTGGAACAGGAAGGAGCTTGTAGATCCAGCATCTATATCGTTTTGGCTACCATTTGAAGGTAACAAGCTATTACCTTGATCATTCTAGTGTTAGATCTCCTTATTTTTGGTTTAAGGCCATTTTAGCATATTTGTGGATCATTTCGGGTATTGGGCATGATTTGAAGTTGTAACTTTAGATCTAGACTCCTCTAAGTCCTTATAGCCATAAAGTTATTGAATTTATCAAGCTTTGGCCCTTCTCTTTGGCTTAAACCTCTCCCTTAGCTTGGTTTTGGAATCTAGGACCTTGCATGCACGTAAAGTTTGCGACTTTATGTGGAAACCATGACCTAGGAGGCAAGATCTTCAATTTGGAGCCTTGGTCTTGCTTAAAAGCGTCTGAATGAGAAATTGACTGAAGGGAATCGACGAGTTGCATGGTCAACTCGATGAGTCAGATGAAGATTGGTTGTATTGGTTCTGCATGGACTCGGCTAGTCAGTGAGATGATTTGACGAGTTAATTAGGGTTTTTCTTGACATTTGGACACCGCATGGACTCGACGAGTTGCCTGGAAACTCGGCGATTCAACTAGGGTTTTCATGATTTCTTGAGTTCTAGGATTTCACTATTTCTCGACAAGTTGGGTCAATATGGTATGTTGACTTCAATTGTTGACTTTGACTTTGAACAAGGGTTGACTAGTTTGACTTCTGGGGGTTGTCACACCCCCAAACCAGAACGGTGAAAATGTTTGGTGGTAGATGGAGTGACTTCATGTACAATATCATACCAGTTGAATATAAATGAATCATAACAACACAAACATTCATACATTGAGATTCCAAGTATTACATTGTTTTACAAATCTCTGTTTGTTCAAAAGTTGAATACAAATATCTGAAAACTAGAAAACTTGAAACCACAACACCGACCCTCAAGAAAGGTTGAGTACCTGTTTACTGGTTTCTCGAGAATACAAGTGATTTTCAAAAGTGTCAACAATTAAGTTGGTGAGTTCATAAGCATTTTTGTGTGAGAAGGATTTGTAACGTTTTCATGTAAATGTATGTATTTCCTTTGTATATTTTCCTTGTAAAGTAATAATGTATGTTTCTAGAAAATTCAATATTTTCTTAAATATGAACTGTATTCTTAAACCCTAAGACCAAAAGTGTATGAGTAATATTGTGCTGAGATAGTATGTAGCTTTATCTTTTTATAAAAATATTGAAGTGTAAGCTTCCCGTAAACTGAGATAGTATCATTAATATCTATGTGAGTTATTCTAACCATGCTTGATGTGACTGTTATGCCTGTACGACGTTCTTCAGGCATCAGAATTGCTTGACTTTTGTCATGTAACACCCATAAAAATCAGGCCAAGTTTAAACTTTTTAAAACATTTAGAAACCAACAGTTATTACCAACTTGTTTTCAAAACAATTCTATATCAACGTATCCCAGAAACATAGTCATAAAAATTGAGGAGTTGTACGATCACGCGTTTGCCTTCCCGCGATCATCTAAGGTACTTGAAACAAAAATTGAAAGTGTAAGCCCAAATCTTAGTGAGTTTCCCCCAAAATACTAATACACTGCAAATAACACATATACAAAAAACAGCATGTACTGGGTCCACAACTTTATAGACTGGATTACCCCTGGGCCCACAGTATGAGTCTGGATTGCCTTCTGGGCCCACAGCTCATATATGAATTGCCACCGAGCCCACAGTACAAGTCTGGTATGCCCCACCCGGCCCTCAACTCATATGTGGAATGTTCCCAAGCCCACAGTACGAGTCTGGCATGCCCCACCTGGCCCTCAGCTCGTATCTGGAATGCTCCCGAGTCCTCAGTATGAGTCTGGCATGCCCTGCCCGACCCTCAGCTCATATATGGAATACCTAAGGGTTTGTTAGCTACCGCACAGAGCAGTATAACCTCAACCCAACCTACATAATATGTCGACATACAACACAACTAATGTGCATACAGATAATCACATAATAATACAGATAGTCCTACAAATCTACCAAACTGGCATAACAACTAACAAGCAACACTAACTCATACTCAACATACAACCAACTGCTAGGATAACATATGCAATGGGCCGACATTGGTGCTTTCGACCCCTTAGTATAATGAGGACAACTCACCTCACACTGCTGAAGTCCCGAGGATAAACTCGAGCTGCTGGTTGACAGATTCCCGAGCTGTCAATCATCAAAATAACACCCAATTAATAATTTGGTTCCAATACATAACCAATAGTCCATGCTTGGGGTAAAAGGCTACTTTACCCCCAACCTATCTTAATTCAATCCCAAGGCCCAACTCGCACTCCAAGGCCTAAAATTCAAGTAATGGGCCAAAGCCAACATATGACCGAATTTTCCAAATTGGGCCCAGACCTCTACATGGTCTTTCCTTAAGGGCCATCCAATTATTCTAGTCTAACTCTTGGTATTACCATGGCACAATATCACATAATCATCAAGGCCTAGATATGGCCCACCCATGGCCCTATTTTCCAAATTGGGCCCATGTCTCTCACATGGGCCTTACCTTAAAACTCATGCAATTATTTTGGTCCATTTACTTGTTCTTGGATAGCCCATAAATAGTCCATCACCAAGGCCCAATTGGAAGGCCCAAATCAAGGCCCAAGTGAGATTAGAGTTTTCACATGAAATGACAATTAGGGTGAAGTGTTCTTACTTACCCTATTAAGGACTTAATCCATTAAGTCCAATACTGCCTTAGGTTAATTTTCAAATGATTATTAATTAACATTTTCAGTTTAGCAATTAATTCAAGTGCGGGTCCTAATAATTCCCCAAAATTCGGGTTCTATGCCATTACGGTTTTCCAAACCCTGATTAGGGTTTCCTACCCAATACTAGCCCATTAGTCATATGGTTGGGCTTTTAGGTCAATTAGGGATTCATTGGGCCCACTTTGGTTTAATGAAAGATTAAACCTTTATTTGAGTTCATGGGTTATTAAACCTCTTTATTTCTTATTATAAAATAGTAATTCCATTGTTATAAATTATGGGTTATTAAGCCCTGAACATTAGGTTTGGTTGTCATATTCTTTGGATGGAATTTTTGATTTATTGAATTCTTTGGACTTTGGTTCATGGATATTATATCCTTATATTTAAATATAGACTCATATACCGTTTGTTCTTGGTTCTTTGAGTCTTTAGCACTCTATTCTTTGGTTTATCTATGTTGGAAACAATATCACAGTCACATCAAGTTGTTAATATTACTATTTATAGTATAGGTCGTTTTGGGTTACATGCATGAAAGATTTAAGAAATATTTGACAAGAGAGAAATAATGAAATTTAGTTTGTTAATTTATTAGTCATTAAAAATTAAAAGAAACTTATAAATCCTTAAGGGTTTAAAGTGAAAGATGGTTTCTTAGTGACCAAGCAACCACTTTAAGGTAACCTTATCCCACCCCTATAAATAGAGGTGTATAGTTGGCCTTTAGGGTGGCTAGAAGAAATCCAAAAAATTCAACCCCTCTTTTCTTCTCTTAACTCCCACATCTGCTCGTCGACACAATGAGTCTCATTTAAGGATGCGACGCATTCAGCCGTAGAAGCCTTAAATAAATTAAGGTTTGTATTCAGAGTGTTCACATGCACTGGGTTGTCAAGGATGGTTGGTAATCTTCTTATTGGGTGAAACAATGTAACATAAGTTCTATCTTACACTATTTTCATCCTCTCATTATCAATAAAAAGGAAGGTCTCAAAGGCTTTAAGTGTTGTTTTCTTTGATCCTTCTTCTAGGTTTTTTTAGTTGCAATCAAGTGATCCTAGTAGTTGGAATGCAATCCCTTCTCACCCTAATGAATATGTATGTGATTTATATACTTGCGAGGAACATATGTTCATAATAAAAGAATGGACAACATGAATTGTATTAAAACTTTACTTACAAAATTGACCCCTCACACATCTATATGTAGTTAGATATTACCTAAATTTTACAACTTTCACCCTCATCTTTGTCTCTATACTCATAAACTACTACTTACTTTCATTTCAATTATTTCTAACCCTCACATATAATTATACTTGTATATATTGTTTTCCAAATTAACTTAACGCCTCTAACTTCCATAAAAATTTCAACTACATATTATTTTAAAAGATAATGGCATAATAGTCTGAACCCAATTCATGGGTGTTACAATCCCCCCCCCCCCCCTTTGAAAATTATCCTAAAAAATTTGTAAGTCATTTAGTCATCCTAACTTTCTTTGTAGTCACATTACGATGGTCACCCCTGAGACCACACATTACAATTCATAAACATATCGACTCTTTTTGTTTGTATCATATTAATTACTTATAATTATTAAACTGCAACCTACTATCTAGTCAGATGTTAATTCAATTCACATATATTGTTCATTGCACGCGAGACCATCATTCTTATAGCTCTTAACACAACTAAAGATGGTGTTAATTTATTACAAACCTCATAAGTTACCTAATAATTGCATCTACATTAAGGTCAAATATGAACCCTCCTCAAAGTGAGATGTTTTTAACTCACTTATCTCTATTATTATTATTATTATTATTATTATTATTTACCAACTTATATATAACATCAAACTATTTATGTATTATATTTATGGATTGGTCAAGTTATGTACCACCCAATTATATTGGATAAACATTTTGTGGTTGTACTTTAAGCCAACTCCTTATGTTATGTGTGGTATTTTGGAAAACTCACTAAGATTTGTGCTTCTGGTTTAAGTTTATGTTTTAGGTACTTTCGGTTCGAAAGGGAAGGGCCTGACATGATCGCAGTGCATCCACCCATGTTCAGCCTTTTTTTTATATTTTAGTTTATACTCTGCTAACTAGTTTCACATTGACATACTTTTGTTGGATTGATGTGCATATTTGATGATTTTGATTGACTTAAAAACAAAATTTTTACTTATGATTTTTGGGACATTACAAGTTGGTATCAGAGTCTTGCTTTAAGGGATTCGGACACACTCTCGGGTGTGCCTGAACTTAATATGAGGATTTGGTAAGTTTTTCATAAAGGAAAGGATTTTTTAAAAGCGATTATTACTAGAAAGAAGGGGTGTGATGCTTGCAATCGGTGGAGCTCAAGTAAGTGATTCCTAAAAATACACATCTTTTATGTGTTATGATTACTATGCCTAATATATGAATTGCATGCTAGAGTAGACTAAGGATACCTTCCGGAATCATTTAATAGAATTGTCTGATTTGTACGATGACTTATAGCCTAGGAGATTTAGATGCCATGTGTTACCTGGAATTGATATCGGCTCAATTAATTTGTAAGTGTATGCATTAAAAGTTATATACGATTATGGTCATATTGTTGGATTAGGTGTCTAAGCTCATAAGTATAATTGGTATGTACTTGACTCGAGAGTAGCATGGTCATTTGGGTTGCCTTCACCAGAACAATCTGATAGGATGGATATTTGAGATAGAGGTTATTTATGATTTATTAATATATTACAAATATAATATATTAATTGTGAAATCATATTATTTAATTAGTATTGATCAATAATTAATTTGGAATTAATTTAGTGATCAAAAGAGACTAATTAAATTAATGGGGACTGATTATGTAAATCAATGATATATAGTGTTTGGACTATTGATCCATGATGGGCTAAGTTTATGTAAGTATCCATAATAGTTAGTCCACATGAGATATGGATCATAACCTAAGTGTATGGATTAGGGTTTACCCATGACTCTTGGAATCCTACACTATATAAATGTTACCCCTTAGCCAAAATCGTGACCTAATGCATTCTAAGAGAATCATAACTGATTTTAGTGTGTCTAGCCTCTCTCTCAAAGTCTTCCAGTGTTCGTGGTGTTTGTGAACCACTTGAGGCATCACACTTGAGGTGCTAAGCTCTTGAAAGGACAAAACTACAAGCTACAATAAAGAGGTATTCTTCTAATTTGATTATATGATTAATGTACTAAAATTGTATGTTAGTTGTAGGCTTCAAGCTTTGGAAATTTTATTACATGTATAATTAGAGAAAACATAGATCCAAAGCTATTAGGGTTGCATGTTCACCATAAGAGTGTTATAGTGCTTAAAACCCAATAGTGGTATCAGAGTCTAGGATTGTTTTCTGTTATATTTTATGCTTGTTAATTTTCAAAGATGAAAAAATGGATTTTCTGGCCTCTGACTGATGAACTCGACGAGTCCAATGCCTGACTCGATGAGTTCACTAAGTAAAAGGGAAACTCGACGAGTCCAGTTCATGTACTCTTCGAGTAGATGCTTCTGATGGTAGATTTTCATGATTTTTGGCCTGTTTTGGATTAGGATCATTACCACAAAATGTTGTAGTTCATAAAATTTTATTTTGTTGGTATGGTAATGATTATACTCATCCAATGAAAAGATAATTGTAAAACTTTTAAGATAATTGTTGGTTATATGATAAAAAAAGGTTACTTGTAAATTGTTGATATGACTTATCTTGCCTTATGAGTTAGATTAGATCTATCCTACATTATATGATAGTTCTATTTGTTAAAATTGATCTAAATGTTTTTTAGTGAGTTCCATAACTTGTCCTCAAGTTATGGAACATGAAAGGTCTCATCCAATAAAATGACATTAAACTCATAAGTTATGGAAATGAAAAGGTTTTCAAGAGTTACAAAACTTGCCCTCAAGTTTTGGTATTTGAAAAGTCTCACATTGTGAAAACATTAACTCTAGTAACGGAAAGGTTTCAAAAGATGCATCTCTTGGGTTCATAACTTATAAATTAATTAAGTAGTTTTAATTTTGAGTTTTTAATAACCTAGATGCCTTGAATAGTTCAATTCACCTTATGGACTTTATTAAATTAATTAAAGTGTTTAATTAAGAGAGAAGTTTAATAAATCCATAATAACATGGTTTAAGATTAATTAAATTAAGAGTATAATGTATTAGTAGATTAAACCACCAAATATTTTAAATGTGTAAAATACACCCTTAGATTATATAAAATTAAAAAGTTTAATATATTATATGTATAAGTAAAAAGTCAGTCTTACCGTTAGTAGGCCTCATTCACGAAGCCGATCTATAAGGAGGGTATAAGGTTACTGCCTATAAAATGGTGGATTAAATGGTGTCCACTCTCACCAACTGCTTCCTTGACTGGCGGAGAGTCGTTAGCCTAACGGGTAGGATAGGACATTAATTCTCATTAAAAGTATAATGAAAATACCAAGTAACTAAACACATATAAATTCCCAATCTTAGTTACTTAGGAAAAATGTGAATTTCTTTCTAATCCATGAAATTGCACTTTGCACTTTGTTAATTCGTTAGTGGAGCGTGTGTGGTTAACCAACACACTAATCTGGGACTCATAATGTGTGGAAAAGGGTAGCTTGATGTTAATCATGGATCAATGTAGCGTGCGTGGTTAACCGACACATTTATTGGATGATTTGTAACATTAAGTGTACCAACCTAATTTACATGGTTATTCACACCATGTTTGTGATCCTTGGCATTCCAGTCACAAAATTGAAGGGCATAATCGAGATTAAACATGCCATTGAAAAGTTCAATGAATCTCAAAAGAATCTAGGATTCAATTCATTTAAAACTTAATAATCAATTTCATTTTTCATGGTGTAAATTGGTAAATCGTCATTTACCTACCTTCAAAATGTTTACAATTGGATTACGACATCCCTCTTTCGAATTGTAGAATATTGTGTTGGATCCTAGCTTTAATATTTCATTTGGGTGTTATATTAAGGACCTAAAATGACCTAACTTGAATTTTTATAGATGTCTAGGTTTGACAATTATGGTCTTCCCGAATCTTATGGAAAAAGCTTTCCTCATGAAGATGATATCTCACAAGACAATCAAGGTGAAAGATTCTTCGTGCTGTAGTGGAACTTCACTTCCTCCACCTCCTCCAAGAGTTCTCCCTAACCCACAATTTCAAAGATTTGAAAAGTTCAAGGTCACTCAAGCAGTATTGGCAAGGCAACACCAAGATGAAACGTATGTGTGTGAACATGTCTTGGAGATGAAGTCACACATTGACAGGCTGGGAATGTTAGGAGTCGTCGTGTCAAGGAAGTTAGCTGTTGACTTGGTTCTTCAGTCACTTCACTAGTCATATAGTCAGTTTGTTAAAGACTACTATATGACAGACCGCGACATGTCCTTTATCGATCTTACCTATTTGCTAATTGCTGCCGAATCAGCAATGATTTGGCGCACTGGTAAAGCAAATTTTATTGGAAGATCTACTTCCCAAACTTCCATGGACATTGACAATGGAAACATTGGAAGTCCATAAAAGATTTCTCTTTCCAAGGGAAAAGGAAAGGCTAAGTCTGAGATTGTGCCATGTACCATTCCCAAATATTCCATATGTTTCTATTTCCAAGAGAAGGGGCATTGGTTGCGAAGCTGTCGTTGTTGGGTTTTGAGCATTCTAACACTCCTAAGTGTACATGCAACCCTAAATACCTTGGATCTATGTTTTCTCTATTATACATGCAAATATGAATATCCAAGGTATTCATCCTAACTAGCATAATAACATTGATTCATATGAATATCTCTAGTTAGAATTACATACCACTTTGATGTAGAACGTCTTCATGAAGCTTGAGTGCCTAGTGCCCCAAGTGTGACACAACACCAAATACACTTGGAATAACTTGAGAGAATATACACACTTCATAAAAATCGGCTAGCCCTTTCACATATGCTCTAGTGCCGATTTTGTCAACAATAAGATGCTTATATAGTTAGTGAAAATTAGGGTAAATATACCATGGAGCATCTTATGGGTTTTTAGCCCAACTTGATAATCCATGGAGTCTTAGCCCATTATACAAGTATGGATGATTTACACAATCAACCCATATATTTAATAAGTCTCCTTTTGATCACTTAATTAATCCTATATTAATTCTTGATCAATACTAATTAAATAATCTTATTAATATATTAAACTTATAATATATTAACAAACCTTAAGTGTTATTTCTCTCATTTTAGTCTATCCAAATGCATGATGCCATGCAACCCAAATGGACCATGTCGGGTCGGGTCAAGTCTTACCAATTATAGTTATGGATTTAGATATTAATCCAACAGTCTCCCACTTGGATAAGTCTAAAACTATCATTGCAAGTATGACTTCAAGAACCGACTAGCAATCGTAGCTGTCAAAAGCTTATGTCAAACTCTGACCTTGCTGATGATCTCTAACATTTGTCAATGACTTGTCCATTAGATAAGGGATCATATATTCCTCCATTCTAGATAACGTATGGACTGGGATATAAATTATAATCATTCTCTTTGTCCAATTGTTGTTTCCTGATTTTCGATTTATGACGACTGACTAATTGAACAAATCAAATCAGTCCAGGCTCGGCCGAGCACGTACATTTTGTCATCACTAAATCATTAAGGGGCCCACATATATTGCTTTTATCCCGAAGGTAAAAGGAATGGATAAACTTCGACTCATATGGCTTGTTCTACTGCTTGTTGAATCATACACAAAGGCATGTTTTATAACATCAAGTTACCGAATGCGTTTTTGGGCAATCAATGTACAACCAACTCATAGTAACAACTCATATCTCTAGGTTTGAAGAATATAAGATGTTATCGTCTCATGATTCACTCGTGATAAAATCCATGAAGTGATTCAAATGATTGTGGGTTGAATCCAATACTCAGAACTTATGGACACTCATGAATGTAGTAGCAACCATTGCTATGTCTAATGCACCTTAGACAAATCATACAAGCCAGATTCATGATAGTCTTGATTCATATCTACTTCCAACATATGGCCGACTGTGGATGATTTGAATAACTTAGTCATTCAAGAAGAACGACCTAGTTATTTTGGAAGTCAAAACATGAAAAGTGAAACACAAGAATAATACTTAATCCTATATGGCCCCAAACTCTTGAGTGTAAATAAAAAACCCTTTTATCTAAGCACCATATTGATTACTCATTATTCATCGTTTCGGTTTATCAACTTAGTACTTGAATTAAAACAATAATCATGTCATGCACCAAGCGTGCACACTATGTTTACCTATGGTCCTTTCTTTGGTGAAATAGATCAGTTGAACATGACTCCAATGATGCTCATTTCACAATCCCAATCCCTTTTGTAAATGTAAGAATACCAAACTCTTGCCATTTACTGTAATCTGTTAGATTCTAAATTTATATGCAATGATCCCCTTGTAATGACTATGCATAAAGTCACCAAGATTTGGCAACAGACATTACAGAGTATTCCAATGGAAAGCAATTCCATGGAAATGAAGTCTCATATTCAAAGTACATTTATTTGAACATCCTTCTTTACATTTAGTTCTTTAATCTTACACAGATTCAAAGAATAACTCCCACCTATGGAAACAATTCCATATTCCCATTTTGACCATCACTTTTGAACAAGAGTTTCCTCTTTTCAAAGAATGTCAATATGGTCCTTACTTTATACTTCCAATTATCCATGAGTGACCAATCTTTGGTAAACCTCAGATTGTCCTCAAAAATTGCTTAATCATTTTAGTCATATCCAGTTCTATTCCTTTTTCTTTCCTAATGTCCTAGGCATTTGGAAAATTTGGAATGGATAAATATTATAGCACGTGTAATCAAACCTATACCCAAATCATATGGGACATGATTCATGCTATAAAATTTTTATTTGACATGTTCTCACAATTCGAACTATGAAGAGGTATGTTGTAATCATAATCGAATTTTGAGAACGCAACATATATAGAATTTCCTTATGTTTAACCATTCCAACAGAACATTCATATATATCCTTGACTAAAGTTGATTAAAATCTCAATCTAAGATTGTAGAATTGGAATGAAGTATAAAATCCTCTCCCTTAGTTATAGCAAAACAACTTTTCAAACCGGAATTGATACTTTTGTTTTCTATAATTAACATTGCTAACTTGCAGCACTTAACATAATAATCATGCTCCCACTAACATGATGATTATTAGCATAACACTTATGCTCCCACTAGCTCTGACATGTATCCAGAAATCAGTTGGACTTCTTGACATCAATACTATATTGACTTTCTTACCAAATTTCAGATTTCCGATAGGAGATTGCTTAGATAAGACTTTATCAAAATCATACACCTTTCCTTAGATATCTCACATGTGTGTCTAAACAATTTTAGAACTATGAAAAATGGATGCCGTAATCATAGTCTCAATTGTTTAGACCTTTTCCATTTCTCACAAGTCTATGTTAGTGTGCCGGTTAACCACACGCGCTCCACTAATGACTTTGAGAACGCAAAGATTACAATTGCTATCTACTTAAAAATCTACTTAGTGAAAGCGTTTCCTCACCATCATTTTCATGAATTGGAGAGAGGCCTTATGACACTTAGATGTTATGGTGTATGTGTTCCTATCTATGTGAATTTGTCATAACCATAATCAAAAGGAAAGGTTAGTGAAAAATCCAAACTCAAATGGATTGAACTTGCTCAATCTCATTTTCATGCCACCCGTCAGCACAAGGGCCTACCATTGCTTCTAGATTGTTATGAAAACAATTGAGAACTCATAGAACTCACAATCATAACCAACTTTAACAGGAATGGAATAGAAACAAGAATAAGTCAACATGGTAAGTTATAAACCTTAAGTCGTGGGCTAGTGATTAACAATACTCTTGATCAGTTCTCAAAACTATCTCAAGACTCCCACTGTCCTCTTGACATATAAGATTCTCTTTATCAAGAACCAAACCTTGACAAAGAAAATATCTAAGAGTTAGTGTGGATTCTTATCAAGGCAAACACTTCTCACAATTGGTCTTAGTTGGTCTTTGTCTTATCTAAAACATCACAACTTACCAATCTCAAATGTACAAGAATAGGAAACATCTTACTCTACATTTGACAAGTGTTAAAAACTTTTTGAAGACCATGTCACTCAAGTTACAATCTTGGAGTATAACTCCAGGATTTGTTTTTGGAACGAAGTATGATTTATCTTTTGATTTAACCATTTCAACAATTCATGATTCCTCTCCTTAGGCAAACAAATGCACTAAGGTGTCCTTAGAGGATCAATTGTGATATGGTTCCATAATCACTAAGATAATCATAAAACAAGATACACAATTACTCTCCCATCTCTTCAGATTGGATAAACTTTTATCTTTCTGCATTATTTGATTCTTCTTATTCATTCTGCCATACATTGAAACTTTTCCAATGTTTCAGAATTACACTTAAACTTGTAAGCATAACCATATTTACTAAACTTTAGTAAATCGTGAAGAATAGTCTTATTGATCCTTTGTGGTGGACTTTGACTAGTTCACAAGAATGTGTACTTGATCCCTTAGTCCTTTACTTGAGTCACATATACATGTGAGCAAGGACTTAGTCTTAATTTCCCAAAGATGAAAAATTCTCATTTATCACACAACACAACTTGCATAATTCTAAGTTTCTATCCAACTGAAACTCGGGTGATGAAAATCTTTCCTTATTAAGTAAATTATGACACTACCACAAATGAAAGAATCAAATCCATTTACCAATATTAATTATCAATGAAACATATAAACAACAATTTTTCACAAATGCCATTGTAAGGATACTTAAAATAAATAAAACAAAAATTTTCTTTATTTTTAAACTTGCGGAAAAACTTATCCTTACAATGCAAATACATATGAAAACTTGTTGTTATCTATTCCTAAGCAATATTTCATAACTCTTATGCAGCGGCTCAAAATTCTGGTCATCGAACCATGCGATCAGAATCTGCACACTCTTTCTTTAAGCTGCCTTTGATTCTTCCAAAACATCAAAATTTAATTACATTGCATTATGTATTAAGAATCTCCAAACAGGATCTTAATAGAGTTAGATAATGGGATTTACCTAAAGTAGAGTCAAACATTTGCCTTTACTATCCTTATGAACTTTTAGGTAAATTGGGCAACTTTGCAACCAATGTCCCTTTTGTTGGCAAAAGAAACATATGGACTCTTTGGAAATGGTACATGAGACTATATCAGAATTAGCCTTTCTCTTTACCATTAGGTCAAATGACTTGACCATGGCCGATCCCTTTCTATTGGGAAGAGAAAGCTTTTCTGAACTTCTAATGTTACCATTGTCAATGTCCATAGATATTTGGGAAGTTGATCTTCCAATCAAATTTTGCTTTAGAAATGCTCCAAATCATTGCTGATTCAACATCATCAAGCAAATAGGTAAGATCATTAAGGGTCATGTCGTGATATGTCATTAGGGAGTGACTGAAGGACCAAGTCAACAACCAGCTACCTCGAGACTTCGACACCCGACTCTCTCGGCTTGTCAATATATGACTTAATCTCCAAGATGTAAGCACATATAGACTTTGATTGCCAATAGGGATTGAGTGACTTAGAGCTATTTAAGTCTTGAAACTTGTGGGATAGGGAGAATTATTGAAGGAGGTGGACGAAGTGAAGCATGATTTTCCAGTCTCATTAATGCACAACAAAGGGATTGATCTTTCACCTTGATTGCCATTTGGGATATCATCTTCATTAGGAAAGCTTGTTTCTAAGGATTTGGGAAGACCATAGATGTCTTAACAAGACATCTGTAATGGGAGAAATTCAAGTTTAGTTGATTTAAATTCCTTAACATAACACACAATATGAAATATTAAGGCTAGGACCCAACAAACTATTTTATAACTTGGAAGAGGGATGTCGTAATCCAAGCTATAGAATATTTGAAGGTAGGTGAATGACGATTTACCAATTTCCACCATGAAAGACGAAATTATTCATTAAGTTTAAATTGGATTTGAAACTCCTAGATCTTTTGAGATACATTGAACGTTCAATGGCATGTTTGAATCTCGATTGTGCCCTCTCAAGTTTGTGATTGGGATGCCAAAGATCACAAACACGATGTGAATAACCATGCAAATTGACTTGGTACCCTTAATTTTATCACCTAATCGATGTGCCGGTTAACCACACACACTCCACCGATCTACGAAAAACTTAAGTCAACCTTTTTCACACATTGTCAGTCCCATGTTAGTATGCCGATTAACCACACACGCTCCACTAACGACTTAACAAAGGTGCAAAGTGTAATTTCATGGGTTAGCACCATTTCACATTTTCCTAAGTAACTAAGATTGGGAATTTATAATTGTTTAGTTACTTAGTATTTATCATTATACTTTTAATGAAGGGAGAATTATAGTCCTTTCCTACCCGTTCGACTAACGACCCTCCACCAGTCAAGGAAGTGGTGGGTGAGAGTGGACACCCATTAAACTGCCATTTTATAGGCAGTAACCTTATACCCCCCTTATAGACCAGCTTCGTGAATGAGGCCTACTAACGGTATGGCGGACTTGCTCTTATATATATATATATATATATATATATATATATATATATATATATATATATATATAAATATTATTAACTTATAATATTATAAAGTATAAGGGTTGAATTTTAACTTTTAAAATTCTAAGGGCTTAACTTGGAATTAAAGTATTCATGAGGGAAACTTTACAAATTCCAAAACATGAGGGCAAGTTTTGAAACTTTTCAAAACTCTTCAATTTCATAACATATGAGTTTAATATAGGTTTTTAGAACTTTTAATGAAGAGACTCTTGAAAATTCATAACTTGAGGACAAGTTATTTAGGTCATAAAACAATTTATGGAGAAAAGACTTTTCAAGTTCATAACCTATGTTATTAATAAAATTCATTAATGAGACTTTTCATGTAACTTGAGGACAAGTTACAAAACCACATTTTATGAATAAATTTTAGATCAACTTGGATCAAAAACAACTATCACAAACATATCTAGAAATATTCATAATCTTGATTAAACTCATATGAACAAGACAATTCAAATCAAGCAATTTTCATGTAATTCGCCTAAACATTAAACTAATACAAAACATGAAACTTTTTACAATTATCTTTGAAATTTGATTAGAATGAACATTACCACATCAAAAACAGGTTTATAGGTTCAAAAACAACTTAGGGTAATGATTCTAGTCCAATTCCAGCCTTAAAAGTCGAAAATATGCTGTATGGGGCTCCTACTCATCGAGTAGGTTCATACAATCGACGAGTAGGATGATTTTCTTCATGGAATCGGCGAGTTCATCAGTGGACTTGGCGAGTCTAGTGCCCAGAAAGCCAGAAAATCGTTCTTTTCAGCATTTTTCAGCACTTTGCATCAAGTATAATTGAAAACAAGCATAATCTTTGATACCACTATTGGGTTTTGAGCATTCTAACACTCCTAAGTGTACATGCAACCCTACATACCTTGGATCTATGTTTTCTCTATTATACATGCAAATATGAATATCCAAGGTATTCATCCTAACTAGCATAATAACATTGATTCATATGAATATCTCAAGTTAGAATTACATACCTCTTTGATGTAGAATGTATTCATGAAGTTTGCGTGCCCAGTGCCCCAAGTGTGACACCTCAAATGGTTCACACAACACCAAATACACTTGGAATAATTTGAGAGAATATACACACTTCATAAAAATCAGCTAGCCCTTTCACATATGCTCTAGTGCTGATTTTGTCAACAATAAGATGCTTATATAGTTAGTGACAATTAGGGTAAACCCTAATTGTCATGGCTTTCCATTTCCTTGGATCCATGGGTTCAAATATACCATGGTGCATCCATAAATCATCTTATGGGTTTTCAGCCCAACTTGGTAATCCATGGAGTCCTAGCCCACTATACAAGTATGGATGATTTACACAATCAACCCATATATTTAATTAGTCTCCTTTTGATCACTTAATTAATCCTAGATTAATTCTTGATCAATACTAATTAAATAATCTTATTAATATATTAGAATTTATAATATATTAACAAACCTTAAGTGTTATTTCTCTCGTTTTAGTTTATCCAAATGCATGATGCCATGCAACCCAAATGGACCATGCCAGGTCGGGTCAAGTCTTACCAATTATAGTTATGGACTTAGACATTAATGCAACAGTCGTATCTACTTGAAGGATCATAAGGATGGTAAAGTCAAAAAGTTTGACTCTGTTTCAAGTAAGTCAACTATCTAACTCTATTAAGTTCCTATTGGTAGATTCTTAATACATGATGTGATAAGATTACATTTTGATGTTTTGTAGGATCAAAGGAAGCTTAAAGGAAAAGCTTGCAGAGTCTGATCGCAAAGAGATGGATTTCGATCGCATGGTTCGATGATCGGATTTTTGAGCTAATGCTAGGAGTTGTGATAGATTATATAGGAATATTTAGAAACATAGTTTTCATGTGTATTTGCATTGTAAGGAAAGGTTTTCTGTATTTTATAAATAAAGAGAAATTTTGATTATATCTTATTTATATTTCCTCGCAATGGCATTTGTGAAAATTGATGTATGTATGTTTATATATTTAGCAATATGGATTTGATTCTTTAGTTTGTGGTAGTGTCATAATTTACCAAAAAGGGAAGGATTTTCATCAACCAAGTTTCAATTGTCCAGAAACTTGAAATCGTTGAACTTGTATTGTGTGATTGATGAGAACCTTCGTCTTTGGGAAATTAAGACTAACTCCTTGGTTACATGTACATGTGAGTCAAGTGAAGGACTAGGGGATCGGGTACACTTAGTTGTGCGTTGGTCAGGTTCACCACAAAGAACGATAAGACTATTCGTTATGACTGACTAAAGTTTAGTAAATATGGTTATGCTTACAAGTTTAAGTGTACTTCTAAATCGTTAAAAGCTTCAATATATAGCAGGATGAATAAAAGGAATCAAACTAGGCAGAAAGATAAATTATCCAATCTGAAATGAAAGGAGAGTACTTTAGTATCGTGTTTTATGATCATCTTAATGATTATGAAAACTATATCATAATTGATCCTCTAAGGACACCTTAGTGCACTTAGATGGCTAAGAGGAGAAATCAGGAATTGTTGAAATGGTTAAATCAATTAAGGTGAATCATAATTCATTCCAAAATCAAGTCTTAGAGTCATACTCCAAGCTTGTGCCATGAGTGACATAATCTTAAGAAGGTTTATAACACACTCATCAAATGTGGAATAGAAAAGATGTTTTTTTCTTACTCCTACACATTTGAAATTGGTAAGTTGTGATGTCTTGTAAAAGACAAAGACCAACTAAGACCAATTGTGTGAAGTGTTTTGTGTTGATAAGAAACCACACTAATTCTTGAATATTTGTTTGTCAAGTAATGTTTCTTGACAAAGAGAGTCTTATATGTCAAGAGGTTAGTGGGAGTCTTAAAGATCTTGAAAAGCTTCAAGAACTAATCAATAATAACCTATTATTAATCACTAGCCCACGACTTGAGTTTTTAACCTATCGTGTTGACATATTCTTGTTTATGTGCCCATTTCAGTTAAAGTTGACTATGCATGTGAGTTATATGAGTGCTCAATTTTTTTCATAACAACTTGGAAGCAATGGTAGTGTGACATCCCCAAAATCACGGCCAGAAAAGACCGATTTTCATTTATGCTTTTAAATAATTTTAGAGTAAATCCTTTTGATTTGAAAGAGTTGCGGAATTTGTTCCCAAAACAAAACATGATAAAATAATATTTATCAAAGCATTTCATCAAGAGATGCATTTTCATTATATAAACAAAACTCGGGATGTCATGTTCCGATACAGACCATAAATCATAAACGATAACATTACAAGTCATTCAACAAATATATACATATACAGACTTGTAAACAAAACAACTTGATGATTCAACCATCTTATGCCCTCGTGCCACCACCTGTAATACAAATAAAACTGAGTGGGTCAGGCTTGGGAGCCTGGTGAGCATATAGGGTTTTCAACCCACAATAATTAAGTTATATTTAATTTCACCAACCAATCACTATCCCGATTACCCATTCCCGTTATCCTCACTTTACGTCCCTAAAATAACATCTATCTCAAGAGACCTAATCTAGGATTTTCATCGGGACGGACATTACTGCGAAGGGGTTTCCTCAACAATAGATATCCTAAAGGCAACCATGAGGGGGATAGAGTACACCGGTGAACACATCGTTCACAACACCTATAGGTTATGAACCTGCTAGCGTTCCACTGGACTGTCTAGAAGGAGTCCGTGGTCGTTATCCATACTCCGCTGAGTAACTAGATCAACAACAACAACAACAACATCGAGGCCTCTCATCTGTTTATTACACACCAACTATCTACCCATGTTTTACCCAACATATTAGTAGATAAAAATATATATTCTCATACATAGTTTAAAACCTGTATATCATTTTCATTCAATATATAATCCACATAACAGATGAGGCATACCACATAACACGTATTTCATAGAAAACAATTCAGATCTATGAGATGGAATAAAGTGAATATCCATTCACGCATACAATCACAAAATATACACATAACAAGTATATCGCATAAAATACTTCATAGTTACTTGTTAGAAGAAAGTAACTGCACCCTTACACATATAAACCACAATTTACTTAATACACTCGAACCATACTTGTATTATTATCGTGTTTATGAAAGGTAGTATACACTCACTTGATCAGAAGACGATTGGACAGCACTACGACTTGCAGAAGTAGTAATCCATAGCAGATCTGGAAGATCTCCACAAAAATCGAACTTCTCGCGGGCAGAGCTTCGGCTCGGGAACCGCACTTCTCGGGATCTTCGGGATCTCGGGACTTGCCTCGGGGCTCGAGAATAATACCGGGGCTTCGGGGTATTTCTGGCACACAAAACGATGCAAAATGGGAGAGAGAAGAGAAGAAATTAGCAAAAGACTCGGCTGCCTTCGGATTCCTTTTATAGAGGCTGGAGCCTCGGAGTACGCGGAGCGTACAGGCGTACGCGGGGCGTACTGGCCTCCGAAATCGTCACTGCATGCGTCATCCGAAGTGTCGACACTCTTCGGAGTACGCGGGGCGTACGTCGGATCGGACTGGTGACTCCCCCTTCGGATAATGCCGGATTTTTCATTTAAAAATAAATACAATTTATTTATCAAACTTCGGAAATTCATATCTTCTTCATACAAACTCCGTTTTCGACGTTCTTTATATCCACACGAAGGTGAGACTACGCTCTACAGCTTTCATTTAGACTCCATCGGCTAATTTTAACTTTATTTTTATTATTTATTTTTAATAGGCCGGGACAGAAACTTTCGTTATAAATTCATAACTTCTTCGTTTGACGTCCGTTCTCGCCTAACTTTTTATCGCTTCGATACCAACAACGAGACCTTCGATCCTCGTTTAGAATGTTTCGGCTAAAAACCGCTCGATCTCAAATCGAGTATTTCAGGCTGCATACCGCTAAGTCGATACTTCGATAAATCATAACTTCCTCATACGAAGTCAGATTTGGGCGTTCTATATATATTCGAAAACCTCGTTTCAACTACTACAACATTATTCAAAGATATTAAGTTTATTTTACACTTAAATTTTGACGCTTATTTTTATTCTTAATTAATCAGACGACATAATTAAGCAATTAAGCACAAAACACATAATACTCAAATAATACATTCTTATTATTTCAAAACGGGTTACAAAGGTTAACGTAGACTATTACATTGCTAAAAATGATAAGCCCGGAAACACAGGCGTTACAGGTAGGCCCTTGAGCTGCCAGGTGGCAAGAAATTAAGATTGAACAAGTTCAGTCCATATGATTTTGGGATTTGCCACTAACCTTGTCTTGTGATTATGGTTATGACAAAGTCACATGGATAGGAACACATACACCTTAAAATATAAGTGTCTTAAGGTTTCTCTCCAATTCATGAAAATGATTGTGAGGAAATGCTTTCACTTAGTAAATTTAAATGAGATAGCAATTGTGATATTTGCATTCTTAAATTCGATTATGATTACGGCATCCCTCTTCATAGTTCGAATTGTGAGAAGTGGAAAATAGTTTGAACATTCGGAACTTATTGTTGTAAGTTATGAATATTTTAGACACACATATGAGCTTTCTAATGAAAAAGTGTATGAGCTTAGATAAAGGCTTATCGAAATATCTTGTATCAGAAATCTAAACTTTGGTAAGAAAGTCAATAAGTATTGATTTCAAGAAGTCCAACTGATTTATGAGTACATGTCAAAGCTAGGGGAGCATAAGTGTTATGCTAGTAAGATAATAATTATTATGCTAGTGGGAGGATGATTATCATGATAAGTGTTGCGAGTTAGCAATGTTAATTATAGAAAACAAAGGTTTCAATTCGCAAAGTTGCAGGGTTTGAAAAGTTGTTTTGCTTTGATTAAGGGAGAGGAACTTATACTTCATTTCAAATCTAAAAGCTTATATTATGAGATTTTAATCAAGTTTAGTCAAGGACATATATGAATGTTATGTTGAAAAGCTTCGACATAAGGAAATTATATATATGGAAATGTTATATCAAGAGACTTGTAAAGTATCAGGTCTTTATGTAAGACATTATGAATCGTGTCCCATATGCTTTGGGTATAGGATCGATTGCATATGCTATAATATTTATGTGTTCTGAATTTTCCAAATGCCTAGGGCATTAAGAGGGAAAAGGACTAGAACTGGATATGACTAAAGTTGTTAAACAATTGCTAAGGACAACCAAGGTTCGCTAAGGATTGGTTGCTTAAAGACAGTTGGAAGTATAGTAATGAATGGATCATATGGTATAATTCTGAATTGATAGGATTCTATTAAGAATGGATAGTCATATGGCAAATATGGAAAAGCTTCCACAAGTTGGTTGCACATTGACATATGTAAATGCACCAGTAACTTTGTGTTATAAAACATATTGTTGTGTGTGATTTGATGAGTAAGTACAAGCAAGAATTTGACTCGAGTTTATCCATTACTTTTACCCAATGTGGGATAAAAACGATATTTGTGGGCCCCTCGATGATTTAGTGATGACAACCCTAAGCGCTTGGCCAAGCCTGGACTGTTTGATTTGTTCAATTAGTTGGTCGTCATAAATCGGAAATCGGGAAGCAACACGTGAACAAGGAGAATGATTATAATCCATGTCTCAGTTCATACGATATCTAGAATGGAGTAATATATGATCCCTTATCTAATGGACGGGTCATTTGACTAGGTCAGAGTTCGAAAACAACTTTTCAAAGCTACGATTTCTAGTCGGAATTTTGGAGTCGTACTTTCAACAATAGTTATTAAACTTATCCAAGTGGGAGACTGTTGGATTAGGTGTCTAAGCCCATAACTATAATTATTATGTAATTGACCCGAGAGTAGCATTGTCCATTAGGGTTGCCTTCACCAGAACAATCTGAAAGGATGGATATTTGAGAAAGAGGATATTTATGATTTATTAATATATTACAAGTATAATATATTAATTGTGAAATGATATTATTTAATTAGTATTGATAAAGAATTAATTTAGTGACAAAAGAGAATAATTAAATTAACGGGGACTGATTATGTAAATCAGTGATATATAGTGTTTGGGCTATTGATCCATGATGGGCTTGAAGGGTTTTGAGTATTCTAACACTCCTATGGTGTACATACAACCCTAGAAACCTTGGATCTATGTTTTGCTCTATTATACATGCAAATTTGATTTATCCAAGGTTCTCATCCTAAGTACCATATCATGGGGTACTTATAATATAATAACTAGTAGAATGACTTACCTTTTCTTATGGTTGATTGCTAGGAGCTTCAAGAGCCTAGAACCAATAATGTGAATGCCTCAAGTGGAATCACAAATCACTATAACAACTTGGAAGACTTTGAGAGAATATGAAGCACTCTGGAAATCGGCCCACCCTTGTTCTCACACACACTAGTCCATTTCATGTGCCAAAAACCTCTTTATATAGTATGGTGGATTAGGGTTACATCCATGTAAACTGTAATACCCATGACCTTTCATTTCCATAGGATTCATGGGTTAAAAACTCCATGGACTATCCTTGCAAGCTTAGTCCATCCTAAATGAACTTTGGCCCATTGTATATATATATATATATATATATATATATATATATATATATATATATATATATATATATATATATATATATATATATAAGCGTCCATATTTAATTAGTTTCTTTTTTATCAGAAAATTAATTCCAAATTAATTCTTGATCAATACTAATTAAATAATATGATTTCATATTAATAAATTATAACTTATAATATATTAATAAATCATAAATATACTATTCTCAAAAGATCATCCATACAAATTGTTTCGGTGAAGTGCAACCCAAATGGACCATGCCGGGTCGGCTCAAGTACATACCAAATATAGTTACGGACTTAGACACCTTATCCATTAGGGCTAAGTTTATGTAAGTATCCATAAGAGTTAGCCCACATGAGATATGGATCATAACCCAAGTGTATGGATTAGGGTTTACCCATGACTCTTGGAATCCTACACTATATAAATGTTACCCCTTAACTAAAATCATGACCTAATGCATTCTAAGAGAATCATAACTGATTTTAGTGTGTCTAGCCTCTCTCTCAAAGTCTTCCTTTGTTAATGGTGTTTGTGAACCATTTGAGGCATCACACTTGAGGTGCTAAGCTCTTGAAAGGCCAAAACTACTAGCTACAATAAATAGGTATTTTTCTAATTTGATTATATGATTAATGTACCAAAATTGTATGCTAGTTGTAGGCTTCAAGCTTTGGAAATTTTATTGCATGTATAATTAGAGAAAACATAGATTGCATGTGCACCATAGGAGTGTTATAGTGCTTAAAACCCAACACATATATGCCTAGAAAAATCGATTTAGCCTCATTTCCTATTCCTTGTTTGGTTGTGGAATTAGGGTAGAATTGTTATTTGAAAGTCTATGTGATCCCATTTTGTATATAACTTTCATGCATAAGGCAACCAACAGTGTTGATTGAGATTCTTTGTATTGTAGAGACGGTCGAATTGTGAATTTTTAGGAGAGCCTAGGTAAAGCCATAGTAAATTTTGTATGCAGTATAGCATAAGATTGGTATATAGATTTAGTGTGGTGACTTAGAGGATTCAGGATGGTTCTTGAGGAGAGTACAGAAATGTGTGGAAAGTAGTATTGGGCCAGTACTACTGGAAGCACATGATCTATACTCGAGACAAGGACGGACTTGGAGATTCTAAGGAGACCAGCTAGTGAGAGTTCCCTCAAGTTTTATGTTAATCGTTTATATTTTTGTGTTTAAATTTGAGTATGGTGGTGATCACTTGTGGAGGAGGTTCTGGCTCTAGTTTTGGTTCTGGTTCTGGCTCAGGCACAAAATGGATTGGTGAAAGGCTACGCGAGTTCATTCCGGTCAAGGTCACTTGCGATATCTTGGATGCTACTCCTATGATGTTTGGTTCCACCAAGGAGGGGATTATGGATCTTCTAGATGAGCGGCTCGGGGGCTTCCGAGCCAAGATTGCTCAAGGTAAATTAGAAGCACGAACTTCCCATTTCGGGAGTTCAAGGCTTGTGGAGCTACAGAGTTCTTTGGGGCTAAGGATTTTGGATTAGTTGTCAAAACCCATAAATATAATTAGTATGTACTTGACCCGAGAGTAGCACGGTCCATTTAGGTTGCATATCACCAAGACAATTTGATAGGATGGACTTTTGAGAAGAGGATATTTATGATTTGTTAATATATTATAAGATCTAATATATTAATATGAAATCATATTATTTAATTAGTATTGATCAAGAATTAATTTGGAATTAATTTTGTGATCAAAAGAGACTAATTAAATATGAGGGGTTGATTTGGTAAAATGATGCATTCTTATGGTGTGGGCAATGATCCATGATTCCTTAGGTTGGGCTAAATTTCTTGAAACTTGTTTGATATGAATTATCTTAACTTATCAGTTTAATTAGATCATAGGCAACTTGTTTGATTTTGTTAATTGGAATTTTTGATCTAATTGTTTTTGGTGAAATCCATAAATTGTCCTCAAGTTATGGAAAATGAAAGGTCTCTTTTTAAATATCGTCTTAAATGGTTTTATGTCTTCCATAATTTGTCCTCAAGTTATGGAACTTGAATAGTTTTCATAAAACATATATTAAACTCATAAGTTATGGATACCAAAAGTTATTGAATAGTTCAAAACTTGCCCTCAAGTTTTGGAATTTGTAAATGCAAAGTCTCACTTTGAAACATTTAGTTCCAAACCCTAGAATTTTAAAAGTTTAAAATTCAACCCTTATACTATTATAATATTATAGGTTTAATATTTATGTGTATATATATATATATATATATATATATATATATATATATATATATATATATATATATATATATAAGAGTAAAGTTAGTCTTACCGTTAGTAGGACTAATTCATGAAGCCGGTCTATAAGGGGGTATAAGTTTACTGCCTATAAAATGGCAATTTAATGGGTGTCCACTCTCACCCACCACTTCCTTGACTGGTGGAGGATCGTTAGCTGAATGGGTTTGAAAGGACATTAAAATTCTCATTAAAAGTATAATGAAATACTAAGTAACTAAACACTTATAAATTCCTAATCTTATTTACTTAGGAAAATGTGAATTTGGTGCTAACCTATGAAATTTCACTTTGCACCTTTTTAAGTCGTTAGGGGAGTGTGTGTGGTTAACCGACACACTAATCTGGGACTGACCATGTGTGGCAAAGGGTACCTTGATGTTAATCATTGATCAATGGAGCGTGTTTTGTTAAACGACACATTGATTAGGTGGTTTTAACATTAAATGTAACAAGCTAATTTGCATGGTTATTCACACCTTGTTTGTAATCCTCGGCATCCCAGTCACAAACTTGAAGGGCATAATCGAGATTTAAACATGCATTTGAAAAGTTCAATGAATCTCAAAGATCTAGTAATTTCAATCCATTTAAAACTTAATAATCAATTTCATTTTTTATGGTGGAAATTGGTAAATTGTCATTTACCTTCCTTCAAATATTTTGCAATTTGGATTACGACATCCCTCTTCCGAATTGTAAAATATTATGTTGGATCCTAGCCTCAATATTTCATGTTGGGTGTTATATTAAGGACTTAAATCAACTAAACTTGAATTTCTCCCATTTATAGATGTCTAGTTCAGACAACTATAGTCTTCCCGAATCTTTTCGAAAAAGCTTTCTTTATAAAGATGATTTTCCACAAGGAAATCAAGGTGAAAGATTAATCCCTTCTTCGTGCTATAGTGGAATTTTTGGATTAGTGTCTAAGTTCATAACTATAATTGATATGTACTTGATCCGATTGGCATGGTCCATTTGGGTTGCATGGCATCAGAACAATTTGGATAGACTTTTGTGAGAAAAGCATAATTATGATTTGTTAATATATTATTAGTTCTAATATATTAATATGAAATCATATTATTTAATTAGTATTGATCAAGAATTAATTTGGAATTAATATTGTGATCAAAAGGAGACTAATTAAATATATGGGGATGGATTGTGTAAATCATTCATTCATATATATGTGGGCTTATGATCCATAGTTCTTCATGTTGCGCTAAACCCATGGAGTAACCCATGGATACTCCTTGGAGGTTTTAACCCATGGATCATGAAGAATATGGAAAGACATGAGCTACATGGGGTAACCCTAATAGCCACCATATATAAGGACGCCATGGCTCAAGAAATTGGCACTAGTGTGTGTACACATGAGGGCTAGCCGATTTGAGCATATGAACCTTTTCTCTCAAGTTATTCCAAGATGTTGGTGATGTTGCATGAAGCATTTGAGGTGTCACACTTGAGGCACTAGGCTCTTAAGCTCCATGGAATCAAGCCACAACAAAGAGGTATGTAATTATACTAGAATTTATATTATATGTACTTCATATTATGCTAGTTAAAACAATACCTTGGAAAATTGATATTTTCATGTATAATAGAGAAAACATAGATCCAAGGTATTTAGGGTTGCATGTACACCTTAGGAGTGTTAGAATGCTCAAAACCCTTCAGGAACTTCACTTCCTCCACCTCCTACAGTAATTCTCCCTAAGCCACAAGTCCAAGGTCACTCAAAGCCCTATTGACAGGATGGAAAGTCTGTATTTGCTCACATCTTGGAGATGAAGTTACATATTGACAAGCTGGGAGAGTTGGGTGTCGAAGTCTAGAGGAAGTTGGCTGCTGATTGGGTTCTTCAGTCACTTCCTAAGTCATATAGCAGGTTCATTATGGACTACTAGATGAGAGATCACGACATGGCCCTTTATTGATCTAACATATTTTCTTGTTGTTGCTGAATCATCAATGATTTGGTGCAGTGGTAAAGCAAATTTGATTGGAAGATCTACTCCCCAAATTTTCATGGATATTGACAATGGAAACATTGGAAGTCCAGAAAAGCTTTCTCTTCCCAATGGAAAGGGATCAACAATAGTCAAGTCATTTGACCAAATGGTAAAGAGAAAGGCTAAGTCAGAGATAGTCATGTGTACCATTCCCAAAGATTCCATATGTTTCTATTGCCAAGAGAAGGGGCATTGGTTGCAAAGCTGCCATATTTACCTGAAAGATTGAAAAGATGGTAATGTAAAAAAAATTGACTCTACTTCAGGTAAGATCCACTATCTAACTCTATTAAGTTCCTATTTGGGGATTCGTAATACATGATGTAATGCAATTACATTTTGATGTTTAGTAGAATCAAAGGAATCTAAAAAGAAGAGTAAGATATGTCTGATCGCGAAGAAATGGATTTCGATCGCATGGTTCGATGATCAGATTCTTGAGTTGCTGCTTAAGAGTTATGATAGATTGCTTAGAAATATTTAGAAACATAGTTTTCATTTGTAACTTCATTGTAAGTAAAAGTTTTCCGCGTTTTATAAATAAATAAAATTTTGATTTTGTTTTATTTTATATTTCCTTATAATGGCTTTTGTGAAAATTGATGTTTATGTATATTCTACCAATGTTCAATATGGATTTGATTCTTTCGTTTGTGGTAGTGTCATAATTTACCACATAAGGAAAGATTCTCATCACCCAAGTTTCAGTTGGATAGAAAATTGGAATCACGCAACTTGTAATGTGTGATGAATAAGAACCTTTATCTTTGGGAAATTAAGACTAATTCCTTGTTCACATGAATATGTGACTCAATTGAAGGACTATGAGATCGGGTACACTAGGTGTGTGCTAGTCAGGTCCACCACAAAGGACGATAAGACAATTCGTCATGATTTACTAAAGTTTAGTAAATATGGTTATGCTTACAAGTTTAAGTATAATTCTGAACATTGAAAAAGTTTCAATGTATGGCAGAACGAATAGGAAGAATCAAATTAGGTAGAAAGATAAAAGTTTCTCCAATCTGAAAAGATGGGAGAGTACTTTAGTATTGTGTTTTATGATTATCTTAATGATTATGAAAACCATATCACAATTGATCCTCTATGGTCATCTAAGGGAATTTCTATGGCTAAGAGGAGGAATCATGAATTGTTAGAATGGTTAAATCAAAAAGGTGAATCATACTTCGTTCCAAATTAAGTCTTAGAGTCATACTCCAACATTGAGCCTTGAGTGACATAATATTAAGAAAGGTTTATAAAAC